>NC_142397.1:15683333-15988333 GCF_059441095.1 Idiotropiscis lumnitzeri | reverse complement strand
GGCATGCTGATTCCAAAATTGCAGCCTTTTCCCCCTAGCTTTCCAGTTTTTTCGACACATCTAACAGCATACCCTCCAGATGAACAAAATTCCACTGATTGGCTGTTGTAAGACTGTAGTGAGAAGAGCTGATTACAATTGGACTTAGCTAAAGCTATGAAGCAACTTTCTTTGTGCAGTCACAGTGAGGAGTGTGCAGCTCCCAATAGCTCAGTACTATCAAAATCTGCAAACGGAAAGTTCATGTTATAACATGGGCATATAGTATAGAGACAGTTTTGGATTTTCCACCGAATAAAATTGTTAAAAACATCTGTCAAACCCCATCCAACTGTCACTCGTATGGTAACCTCTGGAATTTGCAAAATGACAATACCTTTATCCTTTGCATGTTTTTGCTATTTCGTTGTTTTTTATCTCTATTTATCTATATTACATTAGCATGGACTGTACCAAATTCTACCACAATATAAATAACTGTACAAAATAGGATGTGTAGTGAAGCAATTAAGCAAAAAAAAAAAAAAAAAAATCGATTGACTGACATCATGAAGTAAAGTAGATTCTGATGGAAGTAATTTGAAGTGGAAATGAGACCTCTTGTTCTAATACTAATCTGGTTATCTGGGGGAAAAAAAAAACAGCCAGTAGTGAAGAACTTGTGCCCCCCTTACTTTCACCGCCCTTTTTACATAATCTACGCTGACAAAAAGCATCTCTGTTTTCCTGTTTCGAAAAGTCATTCCGTTAACCGTTTACAGGGATTGCCCAAACTACGTTTCACAAACACATATTGTCTTTGTAAAACCTTCTCGAGAGTTCCGAGCAGCGAGGTAGACAAGGCCTTTATGATGTAGGCTATGTCTACAGCCACGGTTTTGAAAATATAAAGTCAACATTCTTTCTAACATTGTAATTACGTTCAGTAAAGGTTATCCATATGCTAATTTAAAATGTATTTAAAATGATGAGTGAGAGCAGCATGATGGAATATTATGGCTGGCACATCTGTCTCACAGTCAAGATAATCCCAGTTCCGTCCCTCCTCAAGTGTGGTGTTTGCATATTATTCTCTGTATTTAGGTGGGTTTTCAATGGTTCTCCTGCTTCCTCCCACAATCTAAAAACAGTACACCTCCTTCATAGGCAGGAAGCCCACGAGCATCAGCTTGCCTTTTTTTTTTTGACAATTATCCGCAATGGGGCACAAACCGTGTCGCTCCCAGCTCCAAAGTCCTTACAGATGAGCTACTACTGCCCCAGAAATTATGGATGGATGGATGGATAAAAGAATGTGGAAAATTTATTGCACACATTGAGAAACTGTTATTGCAAAGCTTTTGACTTTGACTTCCAGAGACTGAGCTGGCCTTCTGGGAGTTCACGTTCCATTTTGTTTGAATGAAATTTCTTTCCCAGAATAGTAGTTTAAATTGCAAGGTCAAACATTAAAGCAGAATCAATGGATGAATGACTCTGGAAACATGACATATAATTGCATGAAAGCCCCACTAAAAGCAAGCGCCTCTACATATACTTCTGCAGAGTGCGCTTTAATGATAGGACTTCTTTTCTTTGGTTGTCTTGATACTTATTTCGCCTATACAATGGTTAGGGGAATATCATAGAACATTTCCAATGTATGTTCCAAGCGAGAAACATTTAATAATTCATATAGCCTCCAATGTTTGTCACAGCACATTTCCAAGAACACAATCCAGTCATCTTTTATTGTAAATCCAGTTGCAAAACTGTGCCACAAGTCATGAGTTACATGCTGTCATCGCCTAGAAAAAGCAGATGTAACAAGTGAACAATTATTTGACTGAACAGTGCTTCCTTTTTCAAAACCTCACGAACAGACAGATGAGGTGCTTTTGATAAACCGTTCACGTCAAACTGTGAGGAGCTTCCTCAGGATTTTGTTCCAGACGCGTGTGTGTTGTGAGGATTCTTTGTGGAGGTGCAAGTGTGTTTGAAAGGAAATGTGCAAGTTTCTGTTTAAACTTGTTCTCTCTGACTTTGCCCTAAAATTTCGTGAAGAAAGAAGTCCTGGACGCAAAAGAGTATTCTTTAAAGCAGGGGTGAGCAAACATTTTTATTGGCGGGCCACAATGGATTCTAAAATTTGACCGAGGGGCCGGACTAGGAGCAGATGGATGGAGTGTTTTGGTAACCTCACCTCTATGGAGAAAAAAAAGTACATTTAATTTTAAGTGCTAATGAACAAAAGCATCACAACAAAATATCTGTTTTTGAAAAACCAGAGTATTTAGAACATAACACATTAATAAGGTTTATTCATTTAATTTTTTTCAAGTTCGGCGGGCCGGATTAAAACGTTTAACAGGCCGCATGTCGCCCCCGGGCCGCAGTATGCCCACGCCTGCCTTAAAGGCTTCCTCAAACTAATATTACTCATGGTGCTATGCCACCTCACTGGTGACGACAAACTATCGTGTTGGTAGCATCAAACTCAATTTTCCAAAAGTCCACTCACTTAAAAAACTAAACAAAACAGAGCAGCAGTTCTCGCTGATAACGTGATCTTTTGGTGCCCACATTGGTTTATGTTGATGCTTATCTCATCAAGTGGTTGCACAAAATAAAATAATAATGAGTAGATTTTAAAAAAAAAAATCGCTGAATCCAGATGATCTTTTTATGAGCAACCTCTCAATGAAAGAAAATTAAGTAAATTCAACAGCCCATTTTTTTCACTGTGGCAACCAAATCAAATTGCAAGCTAGGATTCGTAATTTTCCGGATGTGAAATTGTTTTTAAAAAACCCATTATTGATTAAGGAAAATGCTCATCATCCAATTTGAATTTGCCAGTCCGTTCAATTTCATGCTCCAAATAAATCAAAGCTTTTGAAGAAATTCAGTTTATGAAAGCACTAATAATAGACTTCAGTGAGGTAACAGGTCCAGTCGCTTCTAAAGTCCGTGAATGAAAACGCCTGAGAGGAGCATTAAAATAGAAACTTAGGGACTACTCTGCAGTCATGGCAACATGTAGCTGCTCATTTAAAACGCGTGTGTTGTATATTGTGTTTGAGAGTATGCACAAAGTTTGGCTTTGAAATCAGATTGAAAAACAATGAGAAATAAAATCATAAATAGCTCTTACATTTGTAAAACCCATATATAGAGAAAACAAATATGTTTATGTTTTTGTACATTATGTATTTTGCGAGTCTTGCACCTTGATTTGTGATGACTGCTTACCTGTTTTTTCTGTACCTTAAAGACTATTAAAAAGCCAAAAAAAGGCCTCTTTATCAATATCTTGGGTATATTTTTTTTTAAAAATATTTATGCATAAGGAAGAAATTAACAAGTGACACAATCCATTTTCCTTTCACAGTGGACTTTGGGTTCGATTTTCACTCCCATCCCATCCCACCACCACAGAAAAAAATTCCCTCCTGTCCCAGTCCTGGACCATAGTATAAAAAAGTAAATCTTGTCCTGTCCCGTCCCAGTGAAAATGACTCCCATTCCGTCCTGCTCCCATTCAGAATGAAAGTTTTGGAGGTCAGGTACATTAAAAATGTATTGTATTGAACATTTTCTATCCCTTTTTTTCCTCCCTATTATACTCCATATTTGATGCAACCATTTTTTTCCAACTGTATAATCCCGTTCCTATCTGCTCCTGTGTACTTTTTGTCCCATACTATGATTAAAGGTAAAATTGTTCCTTGAGTACCTTGAGAAAATTCACATGAGCACACCTAGAACATTTCCAACAAGAAGGCCAGAGCAGAGATTTGAAGCCCAAACTGTGAGGGATACATGCTAACCACTCGTTTATTCATTAATTTCTAAAAAAGAAAATATGCAAAGCAGTAATGCTGCTATTATTAGACCAATACATACAAATGATACCTTGTTCTATGAATGGGTCCATTACGGCTGTATCACACAGCTGTGCCACAGAGACCCCCAAACCAGATCCCGCTTCCTACCCAGGTCTTGTAAGTGTGTCGTACTTTGATATATCGCACCACTTTTGGGCTGCACATCTGACGAGTAAGCAGTGGGGAGCATTCAACAATGCAGAGCTCACTTTGATGCCGATGATTTGTAACTGGAGTAAGTTAATGGGCCACATATGGTTTCTCATTTATTCATATGTGTAGATAAGCTGCCAGAGTTATGAAAAGACAAATTTGTGTAAATCGACACCGAGAAGTAATGCACTTTTGCTGCTCATCGGTCAAGCTATCGCTTATTTATGTTTGGGGTTACAGTAGAGGTCAAGCAAGTTAACAGGTTGGGGTGATGATTGTGGATATGGACTCAGGAGCAATATTTCCATGCTCGATGACATAGAGGTCCGTTATAGAGAGTTGAGGTGGAAAATCATGTGATTATCTGAGCAAACAGAGGAGGAGGCGGGCAGAGAACCAAGTGCGGGGCAAAAGATTAGGTCAGGATCATAAGACTAGTTGAACCTGGCAGAGATGATGACAAATGTGTTGGCACCAGACTCAAAGTCAACCAAAATTGAAGTTCAACCAGTGCCATGGAATAGATTGGGGAAAAAAATTCTAGCTACCACCGACTATATATTTTTTACACTCTCCAGGATGTCAAGAACAATTTATTCAATTCTTGTGTCGTCCCAGGGTTGTGTAAGGTTTTATGTTTTGATCTAAGCGATACTGCTGTTCCAATTTATAAGAAACTAAACAAATAACACACGTGCACACTCACGCACACACACCTATTTATATCCTTTGTGGATGCTTGCTTAGTTACCGCAGGCAACAGTGAAACGAGTGCGGCATATTGAGCATAAATATATTAAACAGTGTGCATGCATTTTGTATGCCTGTATTTGGCTTTATAAAGCACACATCAAGTTTGTAACTCATATTTATACAACTATATACAAAAATATCACCCCAGTCATACACCACTCACTGCTTCTAGACTCTTTCAAATGGAATTTTATCAAGCTGAGTTAAATCTTTCGATACAACCGTGCAACAACAAAAAAACAATTTCATGGGTTCAGTGACAATAACTTCTATTTCAAGTGGCACTCAAAATAAATAAACCCTCATTGTAAATTGTCTTCAAAATGACCAAACTTGAGATGACTAGATATCAATAAATATTGGTTGCTTGCAATTCAATTGATGTGTTGAGATCATGCTAGGTTCACACCAAATACGTTTGCAAGGGCGATGGATGGATTGGATTATGATGGAAAGGAAGAATTTAATTAACATTGACTTTTTGGATCCCAGCTGGTAAAACAACAAGAGCCCGATGAAATTGAAAGTGTCTGCTTATGCTTTAGTTGGATGGTGCCTGAAAGGTGGTCTGAAAAAAATCTTAAATGCTGCAACATTATTTCTTTCCTTTGTTTGATCTCGTTTGGGTTCATCATTATTTACCCCAATCTTATGAACTGACTTTTCCTGCTCAAAGTTAAATGTGTTATCCTTCTCATCTAAACTTCAAATCATCTATCACAGAGATGAAACGTATTTTATCAAACAGGTGCCACTCTTCTCTCACTGACCTCTGCCTGTAAGTTAACAGCATTGGTAGAACTTCTAATCATGTGAGAAAGATGGACTTCTGAGTATAAAGGTGTGTAATCTAGCAGTAACACCTTGCTGACCTTCAAACTAACAGTCAGAGTCCAGAATTATTGAAGTAATAAGAACCTTTGAGGGGAAAGTGAGAGCAGATATAGCCTATATAGTTCAGATTTCTTGAAAATGATGTAAATTTATTAATAAGTTAATGACGAAAACCTCCAAGAGAGGTTAGTTTCCATTAAAGAGCATCAGAAACAATTAAGATCTCTGCATCAAAAATAGACAAATGAACAACAATCATACTTCACCCGTTAGCTGAAAGTTTGTGATGGGTAAATGAAGCTTCAAATTTGCATCACTGAGTTGACACGGGGCCAGGCTGTTTATTAGGGATGGCTGCAGTACTGTTAACAAACCCTGTAGAAAAGGCTGCTCAGAGACTGTGACACCGGCTCCTTTAAGAGGGCGGAGTTTAGTGCTCCAACTCAGTAGCGTGGGCGTGGGTGCGTGTATATAAGAAGGAGGAAGGGGGAGAATCGTGTCAGTCTGTCTATCGAGTTAAGTTTGAGTTGTAGTCCACATTTATCCTGCTTTGAGTTGTGCGTGAGACAAGTAAGTTACAGCATTAATACCACTGTTCGTTTGTCTGTACAATCCACGTTTCACTGCTAATTAGTAACATGCAATGTTCCATGTTTATTATTTTCCCTTTAGAACCACACGAATAGAGCGTTTTGAAGTGTCAAGAAATGTGTGCTTTGACTGCAACTTATTAAAAGACCTGAACCACAAGACCATCTCCTCATTATTGGAGTTCTAACCGGACTCTCAACAGCGATTTGCATACTCCTTCCAGCACTAGTTAGTTACATATTTTTCAAACCCTAAAACATCAATGCAATGCAATCACATTAGCGCTACATTATCCATCAGACTGTGACTTAAAAACGATGTTTCAAACCGATTCATTTGTAAGGTTTAATAACTCTCCATTGTTACCAGGGATTGTGAGCTTTAGTTTACACAATGGCACAGTGGCCGACTGGTTAGCATGATGACCTCACAGTGGAGAGGTCGTTTCCTCCGGGTACTATGTTTTCCTCCCACATTCCAAAAATATACAAAATATGTAAAATATGTTACAGCAGCAAGCAAAGATATAGATCACACAGAGTCGGCGGCGTAATGTAGCCATTAATGTATAACATTAGCAGCAGACATTCACAGTATAAACGTATCTAAGTGTAAGGAAACACTCCTAATGCCTGTCCATTATACAGAGGGGGAAACGCTGTAATGATAAAAACTACTGAATGATTGAAAATACTGCAATGATAAAAATATTGCAATGATAAAAGTGCTGTCATGGTAAGAGTACTGAAATGATAGAAAAGTACTGCAATGATAGAAAATACTGCAGTGATAAAAGTACTATAATGGTAAAAAGTACTGCAATGATAAAATATACTGCAATGGTAAAAGTACTGTAATAGTAAAAGTACTGCAACGATAGAAAAATACTGCAATAGTAAAAGTACTGTAATAGTGAACGTCCTGCAATGGTAGAAATACTGCAGTGATAGAAGTACTGTTATAAGAATACTGTAATGGTAAACAAAATACATCATTGGTCGTTGTTTAAGTACACCCTTGGCTGAAAGTACAGTAGTAGTTAATATTGCATCCTAGGACTGCACAATTGCACTAATGCCCTCCTGTTTGTAGGCCTGACCCAATGTTCTTGTTAAAAAGCCTGACAGCAGTCAGCAGGAAGGAGCGGCGAAATCTCTCTTTGGTACAGCGAGGGTGTAACAGTCTATCACTGAAGGAGCTGTGGAGTGTTCTCAGAATGTCATTGAGTGGGTGGGCTGGGTTGTCCAGCATTGATGACAGTTTTGCCGTCATCATCCTGCCCCCCACTAAGTCCACAGAGTCCAGGGAGCAGGACAGAGCTGGCCCTCCTCACTAGTTTGTCCAGTCTCTTTTTGTCCCGGCCCGAGATGCCTCCTGCCCAGGAGACCACTCCATAGAAGATGACTGATGAAACCACCGAGTCATAGAAGTTCCTGAGGAGTGTTCCCCGAACGCCAAAGGACCTCAGCCTCCTGAGTAGGAAGAGTCTGCTCTGACCCTTCCTATAGAGAGTGTGGTAAATTTCGTTGTTGATGTGCGGGTCTGGCTCAGCTCCCCTCCGGACAGGTCGCCAGGCAAGGTTGGCTTGGTGATGGAAAAAACCTCTGACACACACCGGTGGTTGGAAAAAGATTTTATTGATCTCAGCTGATGTCAGAAGTTCCCGAAAGAAAAAATGTGTCCCCCTCTCGAGCCTTCCCTTCTTATAGGGAAGGCAAACAAAAGACATGAATATCTAATTCTCCCTTATTGCATATGCATTCTTATCCTGCTGCCCCTTAACTGAACTTTTCACCAGCCTCCTATGGGTGCGAGGTACGGACCCCCTCCTTGGGGCGTCGATGACCCCTGTTCAAATCCCTGACCCTTCGTAAATAACGTTGAGGCCCGATGCCTCTCAAGACTGTAACTTATATCTTAGGGAGGTCCAACCCAAGCCTTGGTATTCCTAAAAGCAGCAATCTCGTCATGGCCATAAAATGAGTTGTATATGTTAGGACTTGTGAAAATACACTACAAGAGCGTCTGTGTTGTCGCTCCAGTCCAGTTTATTGTTCAGATGAACACCCAGGTACTTGTAAGTTGAGACCCTCTCAACGTCTGTTCCCTGGATATTCACTGGTGCAGGTGGAGAGTGCCGACGCTTGCGGAAATCCACCACCAGCTTTTTGGATTTCCCAGCGTTGATTTGGAGGCGGTTCTGCTGACACCAGTCCACGAACCCCTGCGTAACCCCTCTGTACTCCCGATCGTCACCGTCAGTGATGAGGCCGACAATCGCAGAGTCATCAGAGAACTTCTGCAGGTGACAGGTTGTGGAATTGTATTTGTAGTCCGAGGTGTAGAGGGTGAAAAGGAAGGGAGCCAGAACAGTTCCCTGCGGCGCTCCCGTGCTGCAGAGGAGCACGTCAGAAACACAGTCCTGTGTTCTCACGTACTGTGGCCGGTTTGTGAGGTAGTCGTGGATCCATGTGATGAGGTGGTGGGCCACTCCCGCCTGCTCCAGCTTGTCTCCCAATAAGGCGGGCTGGATGGTGTTGAAAGCACTTGAGAAATCAAAGAACATGATCCTCACCGTGCCCCCCCGCCTTCTCCAGGCGGGAGAGTGAAGAGTGGAGCAGGTAGATGATGGCATCATAATGATGCAAGTGTGAACACAATAAAACTTGTATTGTTAAATGAATACCTCTCTGACAGTGTCAATCAAAAATAAGCATTATTTTGTTTGTAAAGGTAAAGCATTTGATACATCTGTTAAATTGTCCCGTGTATCAATTAATGTCACTGATGATTGTACGTGTGTTTCAACGCTACCATCTAGTGGTTCATTTTGGAAGCGCATACAACCAGCCATCCATTTTGGATTCTGCTTGCTCTCACGGGGGTTGCTGGTGAGATGCAGTCAGAAGGTAAGGCAAGGTACACTCATTCATACCTATGGGCAATGTAGAGTCTTCAATTGCACAAGCCTGCTCGTCTTTGGAATGTGGGAGGAAGCCAGAGTAACTGGACTTACCCCATGAATGCAATGATACTCATTTTTTTGTATTAATTAAAAAAATAAGGACAACAATTAGAATACCTTTCATCAAATAGATACATGATGTAGATTTTGAAAAATACTACTGAAAATTCTACTTTACATATAGCCAGCACTATACAAAAATCAAAATATTTGTTATTACGATTTATGATCATATATGATTAAAATGCAAGTTTGCAGGCTATAGACGATTATGGGTGCAAGGACAGTGCTATTCATGCCATGGTGCCTTGTAATACAGAAATTTTTTTTAAATTATTTTTCCATTTTCCCTCCATGGCAGCACGCTCCACTAAGACATGACTCATTTTATACGGGCATCACAGTAACCATTCAAGAAAGGAGACAGACATACACACTGAAAAACACACTAAGGTTGAAGATTGTATCAACAATATTTTATTCTCTACAAGTTCCAGTGTTATGTTTCCTATTTGACATTTCAAACCAACAGTCAGAAGAAATTGATTACTTTACATATTTACAAATTGGTTTGGTCATTATTTACTCTAACACCTCGTTGTAGACGCCAGGTCATGGACACAGGACGTCAGTAGGTTATTAACCATTTCCCCATTCGGCTCTTCAAGGTGGCCAATCTCGCTTGACTAATAACAACAAAAACTTTAGAGGTCGTCTCAGTGTTAACAACCACGGTGAGGAATATTGGCTGAGATGCTGAAAAAAATCTCAATGAGCTTCATTTGGAAACACTGACAGATAAATAAGAAGGGACGAGATTATATGTGTGCATTTGTCATTTTTGGACCTTGGAGTCTGGATGTGTTTTAGTAGCATGAGCGATTTTAAAGCAAAAAAAAAAAAAAAGCATGTGCGATGAGTCCACATTGGATATACACAATATTAGACTAGCTAATAAACGTATTCTAATCATTTTACCCAGCTGACGTTTTCCATCTTGTTTTCTTTTAATTTGGGTGAAGAATGGCACATGACTGCATGGATTTACATACATTAGGTACAAACAGAATTATAAGTCAGATCCAGTTTCAACCCAGTGTAAATAACTCCTACATGATGACACAAGAAGGTGACAGTGGCTCAGTGCATTGCAATTTTGTTTCCAAGACAAAATGAGATTTTTCAATTACAAATATTAAAATATCCGTGAAACTACAATACAAATAAAAAGCATGAACTCTTTCAAATAATTGCGGCATAAAGTTTTACGAGAAGACTTTTAGTATGTTGCATTAAGTTAACACAAAAAATGTAAAAGCTGAGTCCATCTGCTGAAAATTTGGTTAAAATATAAACACATTATATATTCCTACCATGTACAGCATAAACAGACCGGGTTTACCTGCCTTGTGGAAACAAATGTCGATATTCATGACTAAAATAAAGATTCAAATAAAAAAAGCAATAACATCCCTTCAGTGAATCAGCATTTTTTTCTTTCTGTGCCTCTGCCGCCACAAAATGTTAAGACGCACGAGTCAAATTGAAATGTTTTCTTTGACTCTAGCCTACAGTTGTAGTTACAATATGTACAGTAAAAAAACAGTAGGTGCTTTCCATTGTAGGGGGTGGAGGAAATATTTTCAAATATGTATTTGTTCCTTTATAAAGCGTTAATCAAATAAAACATAGTTTCTAAGAAGCAGCACAGAGGTGACAAACCAGATTTAGGACATTTCACAACGGTGAAATTAAAAAAACAAAAAACAAAGCAGGATCCGAGCACTCAAACTTTGGAATTACCAATATTTCATTATTCATCGGTGTACAATTAAAGTATGCATCTCCATTTTCCCCAAAATACCAAGAAAATATATATTTTTATTCAAAACACTAAAGATAAAAAAAAAATGGCGATGCATACTTTGAAGAGTGACATCATGTTCCTCTGTCCATCATGTTAAGAGTTGTATGGGTAAAGCATTTCAGCAACAAGACAGTTCTTAACAAGATGGCTGTCTATATTGCTCTAAAAAAGTGCATAACGATATTTAGAACATTTTCATTAAATTAAGTATTCTGTATTTTGCAACGTATTGCTAGTGATGGGTAAATCATCAAATCTGCTTCATGAAGCAGTAGTAGTATTTTTGGACTCCTGTAGATGACACTCTCTGTTCAACATTGGGCTGAAAGCACACTGACTTGACATATTTTAAACCCTTTATTTAAACCAACAGTGCCATCTAGAGGACTCAAAAATACTGGTTCACGAAGCCAATTTGAAGCTTTATTTTCCCATCACTACTATTGCACCGATAAAACCTGCCATTCTCTTCTCTTCTAAGGCCATTGCAACCACTGTATCATTCTTATATTTGTTCATCTGAAAGTAGCTTCCAACAGACAATGAGACATTCACATTTTCAAACCTTAGTCATTTTCATCACCGGATCCCAATTTCTGAATTTGTTGAACATAAACTGTGGCCAAAAAAGATTCCAATACATAGACCACATGCATTTATGAAAGAATTTGCACCATGCAGGGATTGAAACGCCTGCATTGTTTTGGGGAAAACAGTTAAACCAAAAATTATAAAACCATCCAACAAGAAAAAAAAACTCCAGTAATTGGATGATTTAATTCCAGTCTTCTACTTCCAAATAAAAAGGTAGGATCATATCAATAAATAAATTGGCATTGTATGAACTCTGCACTGCAAAATTCTACTTTGTTTTTAGAATTAAAAAAAAAAAAAAAAAAAAAAAACATCAGCACACAGCGTAGAGAAAGACACAGTTGTAATAGTAAAATAAAGGACAGCAGGCTGTTTCAGCCCATATTCAGTTTGGTTTTCATCATTGGATTAAAAAAAAATTATAATAACAACCAAAAACTAAGTCCTGCTTTCAAAGAGTTAAGCAAAAAAGGTTTTCAGACCAGCGAGCCAGCTCTGCTCTGCGCGGGCACCATGACGGGCACCGCTCCCATCCGCTCCAACGTGGCCTGGCTCACGGCGTACGAGTGCGTATGCTGCCCGTGCGTGGGCGTCACCACTGGCTTTAGGCTCACGGAGCCATTGCTGCGCACCATGGTGGGGGGAGATGGGGCAGAGTTTGTGGTGACCACCAGGGTCTTGGGTGGCGGGAGTGTGTGGCTGCCATTGGCAAATGAGGAAGTTGTTGTCGTGGTGGGCTGAGTGTGGCGAGACAGTGGGACGGAGCCTGGTGCTGTGACGGCTGAGCCGTGTCCGTGTCCGTGTCCGTGTCCTGGGTTCTGTGACTGTCTGTGCCCATGTGTGCCATGGACGGCGGTGGCGAAGGTCTGCCTCGTGTCTCCGTTGTAACGCGTGTACGAGTTGGTGTCATAGTTGGGTTTGGGGTTGTGCCAGTAGCGACTGTTGTAGGTGTTGGTGGAGGTCAGGGTGTCATTCTCTGAAGATGAGGCGTCGGCATGGAACGCTTTCACTGATGACGACCTCTTTGGCGGGAGATCGTCTTCCCTGTGGAGATGAGCGAGTGAGAGGTCGGAGACGTAGGATATTTGCTTTAAAAACAGATATCATCTGGATTGTTTGTGATCGCCACCTAATTGAAGGCCACATAGAGACAAACTCAAGAGTCCTTCATTGCCTCTGCCTTTAAGCTTGTAAGCACAGCGCATGCTCATTTTAATGATTTTATTTTTATTTTAGAGAAGGCAATTATTTCAATTACTTATATATTTCTGTCATTACTGTTTTTGTTTTTTTATCACTATTGTGTCATATTTGCTTTTATCTTATTCTGCATTGTTTATCTTGCCTCAAATTCTGTAGGCTACTTCGGTCCAGATCGCTCTCTTTGTCCCCTACTTCAAAGGGTTTTATGAAATTCATTCATTCATGGATTAACTGATGTGCACTGAGAAGCTACAAATTAATTCCCCGTGTGGGATAATCTGAATTTGTATTCTAGGAAACCGTTGCAATCATAAACAAATATGCAGATGTCACACAATAATAAGGATTCATTTTAAATGAATTATTAATGTTGTGATTGCAGAATATGGTGATTAATCATATGTCCACTAAATTGTGCATTACTTTATTTCATACGATTACGAGTGATGGGCAAATTAATCAAAATGAAAATCTCGTGATATTTTTTACTCCTCTAGGAGGTGTTCTTCGTTTAAATATGAAGGCTAATGAAATGGAAATGCAAGAGTGCCGTCTAGAGGAGCAAATAATGATCACAAGTGCGTCATGAAGCTTCAATTGGCCATCACTATTACTGCACTGTTGAGAAAAAAAAGGTTGGATGAGCTCAAAGTTTCAAGAGAACAAATTTTGAAAAACATTTTCAGTTGAGCAATTCAACTAAATGGTTTAAGTTTTGCTGTTGGGAAAATTGGCTTTCCAGCATGTCATAAAATTGTTTTGGAGCAAACAACGTGCTTTGTTCGTTGTGCTAAACATCAACATTTCCATGAATGTGAATAATTTATATTATACTAGTTCCAGTTTAAATTATTCTTTTATGGTTTCAAAAAATAAAATGCACACATATACCAATCTTGCATATACATTTCCAATACAAGATGAAAAAAAAAAATTAAAATGCAACATTTGGATTTGTGAAGAATTACGAGACTTTTGTGCCATTGTGTGTTTTAGGTATGATTTGGATGAAGGATCCATTGATCGCATTATGCCAAATGTCGTTGCCGTCTGTGACGATTAATGACTGAATGACTTGGAAATCAGTGGATGAGATGAAAGTAGACTCAAAACTTCCACAGTACATTTAGTTCAGGAAAATAAAAAAAAATCAAATAAAAAAACCGATTGTTGGATTTTGCCATGTGATCACTTCGCTTTCTTGAAAAATATTTGGTCCCACTCTGGAGCTTCAGTGTAACAGCTTCCACTCATCTGCGAGGACTTCCGCTAATACATTTGTCATATGTCATTTGTGAGGTCAAATTGTCACTGATTTCACAAAATTTCTGTTCTTCAACGTTTTCAGAATATTGTCAAGAGTTCTATGCAACTTCTTCTTCACCAAACTCAAGAACCCATTTTAAAATTTCATACAATTCTTCAAAGGGTCTCGTAAGATAAAGTGAAAAATAACATTGTTAATCGATGAAGAATGAGCCTGAATACTTCATGAAAAGAGAGAGAGTGGAAGCTCTTACCACCACAAAAATACAAAGTATTTTGGTCCGAACAATGTGGCAATTTTACATTTTAAGCACAATTGTTAACAAAAAATCACAAAAGTATATGAACCTGATCTCGTTGGGTATCTCCTCTTCCTCGTATTTGTTCTTATTTTTCCAGTAGTAGAGTGTGACCACCACCAACAGGCAGCAGATGATGAGTGCCAGCACTCCAGTAGCAATGATCCCTGCTATCAGACCCACACTCTGAGGCTGGGCTAAAGAATGTTGGGGAGAATAAAAAAACATTATACGGATACTGCAAAAATATCAGACTGTCAAAAAATGACATTTAAAGAGCAAACTCTGAACGAAGGCAGACATCCCAAATGCACCGCCTACCACTGCCTTCCAGAAAGCTTCCGACTATCGCGCAACCCGAGTGAGGATAAGTGGAAGAGAAAATGAATATGTAGAATGTACTACAGCTGTCATCTGTGTCTGCTTGAAAAATGTCTGGCGACAAGAACTTCAGTTGTACCTTGAGAAAATAATACGAGAGACTGTCTCAGTCTGTCTTTGCATAATATAATTTTCTGTGGAAACATAATCAAGTCGGTCAGCCGTGATACGGGAATGCAATATACAGTTTGTTGTACACACTCAGAACATTGTAGAAAAGGTTTTGTGCATTCAAAAGGAGCAGGGAGGAAAATCAATCCACAACGTAAGCAGCACTGACGATAAAGATATTGTTGGGCAATACTAGAATTGGCATATTGCTGTTTTAATCATTTTTTTTCTATTTGACATCCATGGATTAATTAAAAAAATACATAAAACAGAAGTTACTCAAAAGTTATCCTGTATTTTAGCATGGTAGTTTTTTTCAGTTAAAACTTATTCTTAGTCAAGTATTCAGAGCAGGAGCGTCGCCAAAAATTGTTCAATGAAGGGGCCAGGGTGACACAATATCTCAGTGAGGGATCGCAAAGGATGGTGGCGCATGCGTCCGTCCGTCATGCTATATTATACCATCCACAGTCGTGGTTTCATGAAATAAAATTCAAACCTATCCATAAAAATGCCCATCACAGTCACAATCAAGCAGGAGCAGGTAAAAGCAACGTTTTGCTGAGCGTAATTTACTAGATATGCATTTTTCTTTACCCTGGCTTCATTTTTATGTACTATCTCATAGTTTACTTCTATCTCATGCACTGACTCGCTTGCTATCCGACACTCAGATTGATCAATTGTCATAGACGGTCGCCATTTTGCATAGTGCCATCATTGGCTCATTTGTTCAAATAATACGTATTGAGAAAGAACTATGACATTTAAATCTCTTAATTCTCCACAACTCTGAGCAATCCTTTTACTTAGTTTTTTCCTGCTTGTGTGTGTGCAAGATTCGTATTTATTTGATTTCACAAAACCATGACTGAGGATGGCATGATAATCAATGACTTCTCTGCCATGCTGTGTGCTTGCTATGTTGAGACAGTAAGGATTTTGATTGATGGTGACTGTGAGAATTATACGTTCTTTGCTTGCAACATTCTTTTGCATTCAAACCAATTGTACATTTATTTGATATATTTTATATTTTCATTATTTAAATATGCATTCAAAATAAATAACTTGGGGTAGAGTAAAAATGGGTCTAAGAATGCTCCACCATGTAAAAATGGCAAAGAAAATCACAGACTTTAAATTTTCCCCCAAGTGTGGGAGTGGCCACAGATTGACAAATGGGGCCACCATGTAGCTCCGCCCCTGTTTTTTTTTTTTTTACTTGAGTCATAATATTCTAAAGTAACAATAATTTTAATTCAGTACACTTTTAGACTACTCTACCCACCTCTGCTTGTCATGCTTCATCAAAACAGAGAAAAAGACGAACTCTTTGACCCTGCTTGACACAGTACACACACCTCATTTTCATGTAGCCCTGATTGTGTCAAATATGCCAAGTTTTGACATTAACAATGTCTGATGCTTACAATGCTTTGCTTGGTGTCATAACCGCTTGACAAATGTCACAGGGAAGGCTTTCGAACTTAACTCCAGTCTTTCATCTCATGTATGAAATGTCTATAAATACATGCAAGGAGTCAACAGAGGCACAGTTATGGAACACCTGTTTGGAGAACTTACGTGCAACAACCTGAAGATTGAGCAGGCATGTGCTCTTGCCGATGGCATTGCTGGAGGTGCACTGGTAGAGTCCTGAGGTACTGGTGCTGATGTTTCTCAGTGTAACAGTGCCCTGCATCTGGTCTGTGGGACACACACAGGTTGCATTGTGATCAAAGCCAGGACATGCAGTATGTTACCCATGACAGACATGTCTGCTTTCATCATGGTAACTGTGTTGCTTCAGAATGAGCTCAATTGAATTCTAAACATTCATTTTGTTACGCAGATTGAGTTGAAGTACTTCTGCCATCAGCCAGTAGGGGGTGCCAGATAGCTTTAGTAGAACATGTTCGACAAGCGGTAGTCTGCACTCGTTCGAAGCGTTGTTGCACTTAGACTGTTTATAGATAATGACTGACTAAATATTCTGCTTTAAAAAATGTAACGGTCTGTCTTGATTGCCTTCAACATTGATGTATTGATTTAACAGTGGGACATGTTCACTACTGTGGTTATTTGTGCTGGAATAAAATTGTATTGAATCAAACTCTGTGGTTATGTGATTTTACTCTAAGTGGCTAAAAAAAGTGCACGCAAATATTACGCACACACACGCACACACAAAAATCCTCAGTATGGCACAGAACAGTTCTAGGCACCACCAACTACAGTCCCAATAAGAAACACAGACAGTAGTTAAATACCTCCATTGACAGTATTTATTGTATTGGATCCTTGTGTATGTGTACCTAACCCACTCAGTATAATCTGCATGTTTGACAACGGTTGAGGATTAGTTTGTTTCACAGAATGAAATGCATGAGTTAAAAGGTTAAACGCACTGTGCAAATGCACTACTCCAACAAAGGCTCCAACAATTGCCTGGATTTTTTATTGCCATGAACAGACTCCGATTTACAGTCATGAGCATTCAGTTACAATTGCGATTTTTTTCTGTAGAAATCGGGAGGCCTCTTTGTAGACGAGCCTTTATTAGACCGGTAGTGTACACACAGTGCAACAGGTGATGAAGGCTGTCTGCAGTGCAAAGGTCACAGCCGGAGAAGAGAGGAGAGGCCACTAAAAAGTACTCTTAGGCTGAATACCAGCTGTCAAGTGACAACATCCAGTTTAACACATGCATGTGCTTCTTGGGTGAAGTGTGACAACGTCAGCAATTGGTAGTCAGCATGAGAGAAAGGGGTGAAAAATAGAATTTCACACCACAAATTCTTGAACACACACACACGCAACACGTTTGTCACTGTCAGTGGAATCAGGATCACGGGACGGAAATCTCCAGGTATGGGAGTGATAATGGTAGGTGGAGTCTACGCTCCCTAACGTGAGTGTTACATTTACCAGCAAAGGTGGGGCAAAAGGGAACCCCGATGGCCAGCTTGTTTCTAGTACCTTGCATGGCGTTGTGCGGCAGCTTGGGCAGCGCGTCTAGCTTCTCCCACGAGTAGGACGGCGTTGGAATACCTTCATCTGAGCTGCAAAACAGGATGATGTCGCTGCCTACATCCAGCGTTCCCTGGATTCGACATGCTGGCACCGAGGGGGGCACTGACAGATGAAAAGAGTGGGAGGTGAGATGGCAATCACAACAGAATGAAAATCTTTACTTTAGTTTATTTTTGATAAACAATATTACATTTACAATTATCATAAATTATTGTCTGTTTTAATGTAGGTAAGTAAAAGTATGGTACTTTATTCAGCAGGTGCATATTCTTCACATTATGATTTGTGAACTGAAGACTATATAAAAAAAACAATCCCTCGACTCGCAAAAAAAAATAAAAAATCTGGCATCTTTAAGTTTGGGGTCCAATTTGATGACAAACCTATAATACACCATAACCTTACAGGAGAGATAACTGTCTTTGACCTTCTCTAATCATTTGAATATACATGTCCAAGTCTCTGTTTGCGCAACTTGCTGCTCTCTAACATTGAGCTGTGAGGTATAATTCACAACAGGTGTTTTATCCATGAATCAATAAATTTCCAGGCTCAGTCGGAATTGATATTTTGACATGATAAGACCAAGCCGTTGCAATGTTCTCAGAGCATAGTGGCCACTGATCTTAGAACGTCACAGTGTGTCTTGAGCAAAGAGCAGCAGAGATACAAAGAGACTGGAAGCATAATGGGAAGGCTTAGATTTGGATGTTCTTGGAAATGTTTCAAAGAAAAGTGGCGTAAAGTACTGAAACATTGAACACGTGTGCATGTGCATTCGAAATGTTAAATAAATTCACCCATGTAGAGTAACGTCAACAATCATAACTACCTAGCACAGTGAGCCCAATAACACCAATATTGCGCCCCCCTCTGTCCGGGAGGTTGTTCACCAGACACTGGTAGGTTCCCGTATCTGACAGCTGGGTGTTGTTGATGAAGATGGAGGCACTTGTACTTGGCATGGTGGACACAAACCCCACACGACCGTTGAGGTGGTTAGCGAGGCTGAACACCTGGCCGCCCTGGTAGATTATCACCTGGGTTTGCACATCACAGAAGGGGGGAAGGGAGGTGGCACCAACAAGGTGAGGGCAAAAGAAATGAAATTATTGACATTGGTGGCAGACAGCCAGTCAAGTAAAACTGCAGTTGAAGGAAAAAATAAACATTGAAGAAAAAGTATATTACTTGATTTTGTGCTTCTTTTCTGCAGAATGTCATTTAGCTTGTTGAATAGTACTTTGGAAGATGAGCAAACATATGCCTTGAATGTCAAATGACACAAAATAGGAGTATTTTACTAAAATCAGATTTTTTTTTTATTAATTACCGTAAGTCTCACCTCGCTTTTTTTGTTGTTGTTTGTTTGCTTTTGATACGGCTCATTCAAAAAAAAAAATCACTAGCGCGTTGGGAGTTGTTCTACACAATGTATGTGTGAAAAGTGAAAAAAAAAAGTAAAAACTCTTGAATATTTTTATAATATATTATTTTACCGATTATCCCATGAATTGATAGAATAATCAGATAAAAACTTCTTTTACATTCAAATGTATTGCTAAATATTTTTTTATTTGGTATTGTTTAATGCAGAAACAAAACCAAACATACAACACATAAGCCATAAATACATGAAAAAGCATGCTGTACTCAACATTTTTGAAACGGAGAGCTTCTTCTTGGGTACTGATTAATGCAAAAGGCTACATTTTTGGGATACAGTTACAGTGGCTCTGAATCGATTATCAAAATAAGTGTCAATTAATTAAATGATCAATTCTAGATTAATCAATCAACTATGGCTCCTCTTGTGAAAGTGTTTATTCGAGTATAGTTAAAAAAACAACAACAACCTGAAATCTGAAGTAAAAAAAATGAAACAAACGGACAAACATAATGAATAAGCGGTCGCTTCTAGTTTTGCAACTAATGAGAACATACAAAAAAAATATACACTACAAGGTGCGTAAGATAAAAGTATCCAATAAATGGAATGCAAAATTGTAAACATTTGCAACTGCAATCTGTTGCATGGAAACATCGCTGTTGTTCGCGCATCCTGTTAGGTTCTCACAGGTCCAAATCGAAGCACGTTTAAAAAAAAAAAAAAAAGGCATTCTTTAAAAGCCTTGCTCTGATTTGGAACAAGCTTTGAACAGGCTCGCTAGTGTGGCCGAGCCCCATGCAAAACAGCTCTCACCCCTCAGCTGGGCTTGCACAAAAGATGAAGAGGACACACACAAACACATGGTTTGTGCACATGCGCACACCAACACACACACAGAGGGGAATCAGAGGGGCCATTCACTTGGCTGAAAAGAGTCCTCATTGAACGGTTCAAAGACCCAGCCAGGGAAACAACCAGTTTCAGTGTGTGCGTCTGTGAGCGTGACAGGGATAGTTTTGATGAAATCTCTGTGCGTGCGCGTGTGTGTGTGTGCGTGTGTGTGTCTACTGTCCTCCACTGCTGCTTAAAACGGTTGTAAATTGCACGGCTGCAATTTCCTGAGTGCAGCGCGCTCGCTTTGTCCTCTTACGTGCAGATGAATGGGCAGCTCCTCAGCTGTGATGAGAGCCTGCAACTTCATCTCCTCCATGTCTGTGTGGTTTGGTATGTCAGGATGCATTCATTTCCCCGTGGGATTGGTATATCAATGCATCTTGGGTTGAGAGTGTGTGATTGCAAAATAACTGTGCCTGGTCCCCAACCACACACACACGCACACACACACACACACACACACACATGTTACGGCAGCACGCATTGACGAGCATCATTCAAGTCTTTGTTGTCACCAAGGCAATCCTGTTTCATACGCTGATGACTTTACAATATAATCTCGACGCTCACTGAAAATGATGCAATCAATTGACCTCACAATTCAACTTTCAGTTTTTGTGTGCGTGAGTGAGCACAGGATTAAAGAGCCAGTGCCAACTTTTGATGCATTTTAGCATGTTCATTCATTATGGGGAAAAAAAGCAAGGAGGGGGCAACAATTAACTATTTCATTATAAATGCTGACAAGAGGACAAGTGAGTTAATCTATTCAATAGTGAGTGATCCAATGTACTGTATGTGTCTAAAACACCTCATCCTCCCGCGTGACCTGCTTGGCTCTGCCACTGTGCACAGACAGAAAAGAGGTCAGCGTAGGCATTCAGATGACGGACAGAGCAAAGAACTCTGCTGGCCCAAGACGGGATATGCCACCGTCTTTCTAACAGTAAACCTCAGCTCCATCATTTCTAATCTAAAGCGTTATATTGCACACGTGAAAGCATTACGACTGTAACTGGTTATTTTCCGATGACCATAGCCTACTTCTGAGCTACCCAAAGGACCTTTTGGCTGCAAACACAAGGGATACTGCTACCGCCTAAATAAAGCCTGAATAAACCTCTAAACCCCCACAGCCTCCCTTCAATTTTCTAACCATAAGCCGTCACTGTTATCTCTTTCTATCCTCTGAGACATGACATCAACATTATGAGCCCTCGCTCACTTTAAACTGCAGGTTTGCCATATGTTCCGCCTGTTCTATTGTCAATCAGGTTTCCACAGCACACAGTGTGCATTTAGATGATCCAGTCCTAACACATAATTTTTTTTTCAGAAATGGTCAACTTAATTTACTTTGATCATCAGCTGTGTTTTATACTTCACATTTTCAAACCAACCAATTATCAATTTTCCACTTCAACCACAGATGAGATAATCAAGCAGCATGTCTTCAAAGAAAAGAGGTGAGATTTGTGGTACAAAAACTTGTGGTTGCTAGCCTGCTCGCCATCTCCAAAGCATCTGACGGCATGCAGACCTCACTCCTCATCCGCACTGGCCATGTGACATATTCATCATACAATTACATCACATTTTGGGACTGCTTTCCTGCCTCAGGGACTGGACGCATTGAAAAATGATTTCCCAAGTTTATTGGGCCAAGACCATCTGTCTGCCAATTGAAGCTTAACAGTAGATGGGTTATATAATAGGACAATGACCCCAAATTAAATCAACAATTGTATGGCTGCAACAGAAGAAAAAGTCATAATTCTAGAGTGACACAATCAGAGTCACAGAGATTCACTTCCGGAACAATCTATCATAATGTCCGTATTTTTTAAATTCTGCCAGGAACATTGTAGCCTTACTCTGTGTGGGGGACCGTTCTAAATACGCGTAGACACAAATTCACCGTCCCCCCCCCACACACACACACTATGAATTAATATTAATGCTTTGAAGAATAAATCAGTCAAAAAAAAAATAATAAAAAATTCACTTTGTGAGGATAGTGAGGATAAGCAGTACAGAAAACGGATGGATGGATGGATTGATGGATGAAAAGATGTACATCCGCAGAACCACATGTTATGGCCATAATGAGGTCACGTTTAGAGATTTCCGGAGCAACATACGGACAATCCGTAACAGTTGGCAACTCTGGAGTCCTGATCACAACAATAGAGATGCTGTGGCGTGACCTCAAGAGCACGATTCACACCAGACATCTCCGTAATTTTGCTGAAGTAAAACATTTTGGAAAGAAGGATTGGTCAAAAATGACTCCTGACTCTTGCGCAGGCCTGATCTGGAACTACAGGCAATGTTAGGTTGAGTTTATTGCTGCCAAAGGATGTTCAACAAGCCATGTATTTTTCTACCTTAAGATGAAAAAAATAATAATAATAATTAACTAAATTTTATGTGGTCATGTCTTTGCATGAAAGTAAGTAGGAGTTCGTAGACTACACATCTACCGGTACTTACATTTTTTTGATGATTTTATTTTGCGCAACCACTTGATGAATTCAAATTGAGCACATTCCACACACATTTCCCCCCATTGTGTACAAAACGTTTTAGTAAAAAAATGGAAACCTTTAGCTCTTTGTGTCATATTTTTTTCTGTCGTCTGTCAATTAATTTCTTTTTTTTTTATTCCAAGAAGATATTGCAGAAAATATGAAATTGCCAGATGGACTATAACATATATGTAGAATGCAAGAGCACACCTTTATTTGACTTGCATAATAACAATTCATTTGTCAATGCTACTTTAAAAAATATGGTCTATGGCAAAGGCACCAACGATCCCTAAAGACGCATTATGTATGACCAATGCAAGCTGAATCCGAAGGTTCCATACTTTCACTGCAAAACTGGCCAGTATACCTTAGAGGCTTTTGAACTCCTACATTTGTAAAAATCAACACAGTACACAACATCTTTGATAAGCAAACACAAATAATAACCCGGTTTACTGACAATAAAAAGATCAAATTCAAATAGCTATTGCATCAAAGAGCTAGGAATGGAATATGATGTCCAATGAAATAAGTGCTTGCTCGTATATAAACAAAGAGCCACCATTTCTTGTGCTGGAGTCTTTTGATGTGGTTTGACCAACCATTATTCAGTCCAAATCCAAAAAGGGAAAGCATTTTTAAAATCTTAAAAGGTTCTTTTTATCTGTGAAACATCTCACATAAATCAGGCATTTAACAGTTTTGGTGATAATATGTGTTTGTTTACTCCAATAATCTCAACACAGTACCACACACGTTAGGATTTTCTTCCACCGCAGATCTGAAGTAGAAATCTCAAATGATCACACGTGATCTTCCCAAAATGAATAAAAGATCGTCCTTCACCACGAGATTCCCACTGCCGCCTCAATTTTAGGGCCTCTGCAACTCAGAGCTGATACCACACAATGTCCAAACCTACTTTCTGCAGAGTTGGGAGAGGCTGCCCACGACCAGATTGTGACACCATATCCTTCGCGCTCGTCCACACACCGGGCTAACATTTTAACAGAGGCGTTGAGAGTGACTACTCGGCAAGCCAGCAATATTCTTTTCAACTCACCACCCTCCAATCTACTCACAGGGACTCCTAACTTTCCGTGAACTGTGTTATTGCGTGAAGGCCACTCCCATCTCGCATCAAGAGGAAATCCTTGAACTTTCACAAAACATCCAAGCACATGCCCATCCACTACAACCCGTGCATGTCACAGGTCATCCACATATCCTTCCAAACAGTTTGCTTCACAGCCTCTTCGGCTATAGTCCGAATCAACAGGTCTTCTGAGTCAAGCATACGCCATTGGCGTTTGACCTGCATTGACGGGAGGGATCTTTCAAGTCTGATCAGGCAAGCCAGCCATCTCAGACACATGAATATAGCAAACCATTACTCGGGGGATGAGCAAGTTGAAGCCAGTCCTTCACAGCTCTTCGGATCATCCTGTCAGTCTAGGCTAGCTTCGTTACTGGCATCTTATCCATGTCCACCCGATAAATGATCCTCGGAGGGACATAGGAGTTCGGTATCGTAAGCCTCTGCGATGGTTTCAGAGGAACACCTTTATGTTTCGTAACCATTCTTCAATAGTGCTGTAATGTTAGAAATAGTGCCTAGTCGCGGTCTAACTTGTACACCCAGATAACGCACTGATAACGGGTTGCACCATGTGGGTCAGAGACCCACACATTGTCCAAGGCTCACGTGCAATAACCGTTCCGCTCACCATCCAGAAACCGTGACATTTCTTGGGCTGGACACCGAGCCCAGAGATGCAAAATCAGCCTACTTGTCTTTGTCTGTGTACCTGGCCTAAAACAACAATACTTTATTGATATGGGAAAATTCAATTGCCACTGTTTTACTATGCGTAGGAAATAGATTCATCCTTTGATGGATTGGAATGTTCGGATGAGGATCAAAATCTGATCATCTGAAATACGTTGACAGATGTTCTCTATTACAGATTAACGTCATTTTTGCACCACAGCTTATCACTGACCTCGATATAACCGGAGCAGTGGTTGACGTCAAACTGTAACATTATATGTTTCTGTATTTAAACAGCTGCCAAAAATATTCTTTCAACACTCTTAACTTTAATGGTGAATGCGACTGCTCACAGTTACAATTCACATAACACAGTCTGTAACACATTAATGTATATATAATACACATACACACCCCTTTTTTAATAACGCGTAACAGCCATATCGAAAGTATCCGATCTGCTAGTTAGCAGCTAGCACAAGAAGCTAGCCAAGAGTAGTCTAAAACATTCCATGGTAAAGTATGGCCTGGGGGCCACATCCGGCCCGCCCACAGTCTCTGACCGGCCCTCACAAAGACCATGATGTCAAAGTAAAATATAAAATATGTGCTGCTTTCATTTCATGTGCACACATGTGGAGAACGTGCATATCTGTCTACACAAATTGCAATTTACTGAACCAAGACAAAAATGCTTTTTGTAAATTAATTAAAAATAATATAGACAATTTTAAGGTTAGCATGTTGGCTTAGCCCCCGGCAAGCGTTCCAATTTATCATGTGGCCCCTTTGCCACATTAATCACCCAACCCTATTCTAAAGTCAACCGATCTGTGTTCGATGTTTCATATTTCATCATCTAACCATTTCTATCAATCCATTTTTTTGATACAGCTTGCCTTCATTAGGGTCGTGGGTGACTTATAACCTATCCCAGCTGACACTGGGCAAGAGGCCCAGGGGTTGTCGTCGGGTATTCGATACGGTGTTTTACCAAAATTATTCATGACCAAATCCTTGAAATAGAATACAAAAATGCACAGTTAACCTTGTACATTGGTGGCTGTAGAACACACAAACACGCGACACAATAAAAACTCATAACATCAAGCAAAGCACACAAAAAGTATTATTCAAAGTAACACCAAATTAGCCAAGTTTCCTATGAGAGGAGCTGACATTTCTCGTGCTTTTGCCGTGTAAGACAGCTCAATAAGTAGCACTGTCGCTTTTTATCTGAACATGGTATTCAAATTTGAGAAGACTGAGCGCGAGCTGAGTGGTCCAGGAGCGCTTTTTAGAGTGCTAGCGCCGGCTGTGAGGGTGTGTAAGTGTACAGAGTTCTGTTCAGTAATTCTTAATGGCTTTTAGCATCAACTGTAATCATTTATGACATTCTCTTTCTTCAAAATGACCTTGTTCTAGCACTGTCGCCCCCCCGCAAATTCACACAAAGAACTGAAAGTGCTTTTTTCTTCTTATGTACCTCATTGCATGGGTCTGTTGTTTGTGACAATGTGCTCTTAAAAGGTTGTTATCCCGTGTTTATACTTCTAAAGCACGTATTATGTAATGTAAAGTGAAGGAGTCGCATGAAACAATGACTATCATGTGGCAGTCTACATCAAGTGTCGGTTGACGCCAGCGGATAATCGCATGAAGTCTGTTTACTAACAATTGTTGAGCATATCGGAGCGTCACAGTGAGACGGTAACGGTGAAATGTGCTACATGCAGTTTTGGTTGTATGAATTCACGGATCTGGATTTGACATATCTCCGGAGCACTCTGCATGCAGGTTTGTTTTTCGGTGTGTTTGCGTGAACACAGTAAATATATATAAGCTATGCATGGATGCATGCAGATCTGTGCTGCACTTTGGACCAGCAGCATGTCTGAAGCTCGTTTGTGTGTCGGTGTCTATGTGTGTGAGCTTCTGCGTGTTGTGAACAGCTGCTATATAGAGCCTGTCGTGGGCATGAGCTAATTAGTGCAGAAGATAATCATATTATTTGGACGGCCGACCAGCGGAGGTTCAAAGTGAGGGGAGGCAGGTGAGCTTGTATGGCCAGCAGCTGCATGTTGAATAAGTTAAAAATGAATCACATAAGTCCTGAAAAGGGAGAAGGACAAGTTAAGGTGAGAGTGAGAGCAGGGAGGTGAGAAAAAAAACACACTAAGGAGGGTTAGAGGCACAGCAGGAAGCTCACAAATTTAAACTCACGCCACAATACAAGAGACCAAATTATTCTTCTGTTTCGGTCTGTTCCTGTGTAATGAGCAAAAACAAAAAAATAGAACTTTGCATGACAGACTTTTTAAAAGCAAGGGCACACCCACGACCTCTACATCTATTAAAACATAATAGCTACTTTCTATATAACTTATATCTAACCCCAAGGTGCGTTCAGATGCACCAAAAGAGATTTTGCATCAATTTGGCTATAAAATGAACTTTGCATGATTAGTTGGTATGTTTGTCACATGGCTCATTTAATGTATATTTCACAACATTGGCAGTAATAACTTCTTTTAACAATTTAAATCTCTGTATGATACAGTCCAGATATATTTTCAGTACAATAGTAATGTTTTATAGTATATATTCAGTTCTAAAATAAATTCATTAGATTGTGTAGCAGTGCCCAAAAGTGTGTGTACAGTCCATAATTTATGTCTGCTTATGGAAATGCTCTTCAGGCTGTATCTGAACACACCTTGTTACAAATCAAAATTGGAATCACATGTACCTGTTTTGACTGCAAGATGTCAAGGTGAAAGCAGCCATCCTCATGAGGCAAATGCAGCGAGGTTACATTGGAAAGTGAGTTAGAATAATCTCAACTATTCCCCAGGCTGCTGGACTATGTGTTCTCTGCATCACTTCTTAAATTCACTGTTTTTTCACTTACGGGCTACGGTATTGAGCGCAACTTCACAGAGGGTGAGCGAGTGTGCGTAAGTGACTGCACCTGTTCTGGCTGGTTGGCATTGGACAGTGGGATCACCATCCAGATGATGTTGAGGTTGTTGAGAGCAGCGCTGGTGGTGAAGGAGCAAGGCAGGACGGCTGCTTGGCCTCGGGCTACCTGGATACTGCTCTGTGACACCATCACATCCAGTGCATGTACGCTCACTGCAGGGGGAGGCAGAAACCAATCATATACAAGAAGGCTGTCAAAAACATCGTCAACGAGAGTAAAGCGCAGTTTTGATTGATACTGTCAAAGTGGTGGTCACTTAATCAATCCATAAAACATGCATATACCTTTTCAAAAACATAGTCCCTGCCTCCCAAAGACGTATTTATACGTCTTAGCCTTTTTTTTTTTTTTTTTGCGCCATAGCTCTGTGTTTTTATAGCATTAGAACCGTATAGTTGGCCTCGCAAAACCAGTCAAAATTCAGAAAGAAACTGGGATTGAGGGGTTTCATCTAGTGAAAATGCTATTAAATGAGCCAAAAGGTGGCCTCATCTTGGACTTTGAAGGAGAAAAAATATTTTGTTTGGACTGTTGTTTATGTATGAGTTCTAACTATCAGCTTTTACTGTCGTATGGATATCATATATTACAAGGCAAACAAATATGATTCCTGAATCAACCGCCTCATCAGAAATGGTTTTCTTCACACACTCACGCGTACACGTTGTGAAATGCATCATGACATAAACCACTGCAACAGTAACTAAATGAACATTACAAGTAGCCAGTCTTATTGGTGCGGGGTATCAAAAGCGTGTGGTTTGCGAAACAAATGTTTACCCTTAAAAAGCAAGGAGCTATGTAGCTGGTTTGTTCATCTGGACACAGCTGTCGGATATAACAGACTCACAAAGACAAATATGAACATGCACAACCTATTTCTAGTTCGGCTAAAGAAATTACAGCCTAAACTAAATTACAGCTCCCCCCACAAGCCATGTCCGAAACCCTCAATGACTTCATCTTATCGAAAGATTGTGAGGGGGATGATGCCTATGATAGAATTACAGATAATTGATCATGTCCTGTTAATCCTCTTTGTTTGTGATGATGTCTGATGCTGATCTTGCTATTAGCATGTGGGAGTCAAGCCAAATGTGCAGGCACTGAACACTAAATATGGATCTTGGCTTTTTTGTTTTGTCTAGCACACAAAATACATGGCATTTTGCATCTGTTATCACCTAAGGAAGAGTTTTTTTTTTTTTTAATGCCTGTTGCTTTCTTGATCTGGCTGCAACTTCCCACACTTTCTTTTGGCTGGAAGACACAGCATGTTCTATACTCTCACTGTTGACACAAGGGAGGTCGGTTAGACCACTCATCATTGATATAGTCATGAAAAGGCATAAATTATTCAAACCTTTTTACTTAAAGATATTCCACTCAAATGTCAAGCCCGCTGTGACTCCTTTGTACCAATCAATGTGTACGTCGTAACCGACAAACAATGTCCTCATTACAGCTAATGACTTCCCATTAAGTCATATTGAATTCAAGAAAGAAATGCAGGTGCATATTCCTCTACAAAGCTACCCCGTACGGGAATATGCGCCTGCATTTCTTTCTTTCTTTCTTCAAGGCAGCGATCTCTGAAGCTCATAATAGCTCTAGGACTCATTTGACAACACGAGATATACAAAACCTGTGCTCTGAGCAAGGTAGCCAAAGAGCCCACATACCGAAGCAAAAAAAACATACAAAATTAAGAAATGTGCGCGTATGTATACATTTTGGTATGCATATATACATAGGGTGGCACGGTGGGCCACCTCATGGTACAGAGGTCGTGGGTTCGAATCCAACCCCGGCCTTCCTGTGTTGAGTTTCTTCCAATGCCTGCATGGGTTTTTTTCCGGGTACTCCGATTTCTGCCCTGTAATTGGCTGGCAACCAGTTCAGGGTGTACCCCGCCCCAAAGATAGCTGGGATTGGCTCCAGCACCCGCCGCGAACCTTGTGAGGACAAGCAGTACAGATAATGGATGGATTGATGGACTCCGGTTTTCTCCCACATTCCAAAGACATGTGTGTTAGGTTGATTGAATTCTCGAAATTATCCCTACGTATGGTCGTGAGCGCTGGTGGTTGTTTGACTCCATGTGTCCTGCAATCCTGCAATTAGCTGGCAACCAATTCCGGGTGTACCCTGCTTACGATCCGAAGAGGATCCAGCACGCTCAGAACCTTTGCGGAGGATGGAGGAAAATAAGTCAGCCCAGTTGACCACAAAAATAGGTTGACAAAATGTTTGCCCCAATATTTGCCATTCACACAGTGATTTCCAGGCCACATAAAAGTCAATTTTTCCGTATTTAAATTACTCGTGACATTTTTGCAATTTGTTAGCACTCTCTTTTGGTGGAAAGTTCAGCTTGCAGTCAATGAGATTTTTCCTGTTAGGGGCACGTCTCATCAGGTGTCGCCACAGTGATCATGTTTGGTATAGATTTTAAATTGGATCCCCTTCCTGATGCAACTCACTTTTTTTTATCTGGGTTTTGGGGTGGTAAGTTACCCACTAGGATGTCATTGTTCATGACTGGGATTTGAGCCTTGGAGCGCTGTGTCCAAGGCAGAAATCCATTGCATTACTTAGCCTTAAGGAAATGTGCTTATAATCTACTGTACCGTTGCTGGTTGGAACAAACTGTATGATATACAGTGAACCCTCGGTTATCGCGGTTAATGGGGACGGAGACCACCCGCGAAAACTGAAAATCCGCGAAGTAGCGGCGCACCTTCAAAAATGCTTAAAAAAAAAAGTGCGAAGTAGCGGCGCACCTTCAAAAATGCTTAAAAAAAAAAAATATATATATATATATATATATACGGGTAGAGAGAGAGAGAGAGTGAAATTCATGTTATAACAAAAAAACTAAACAAATTATTATTAAAACTTATTTTTTTATTCCCCAGCCATTATTTTTGTATTTATTCAATTACTTCTTTTTGTATTTATTTAATTACTTCGACTTTCACCTGCTGGTACGCCGTCCGGTGTGCCCTGTGAAATGAAAGGTGGCATTCTTCATTTATTTATTTATTCATTCATAACTGACAGCCTCGCGCTCCGCTCATGCCCGGGCGGAAGTTGTTCCTCTTCGGCTTAACTGCCACGCACGCCGGCCGGTCTCCTCCGGAGCTCTCGCACGGTCCCGAGCGAAGCGAAATGTCGCCGCGCTCGTGCCCGGGCGGAAGGTGCTCCTATTCGGCTTAACTGTGACACACGCCCGCCCTCCTCCTCCGGAGCTTCCATTCGGTTAAACTTAGGGGCCGCTTGGCACAACCCGTGCCCGGGGAAGGTGCTCCTCTACGGCTTAACTGCCACGCACGCCGGCCGGAGCTCTGGTACGGTCCGAACCGCGCGAAACGTCGCCACCAATCGTGTCCGGGGGAACGTGCTCTTCTTCGTCCACTCTCCTCTTCGCCCACGCTCTTCTTCGGTGCACGCCGGCCGTCTAACCGCTCCAGCGCCCCCTCGTGCCGCTCGGCGAAACTACAATGCCCCCGAATATTTTTTAGACCCGCGAAGCACTGAAGCCGCGAAAGGTGAAGCGCGAAGTATCGAGGGTTCACTGTATATGTTAAGATGTGTAAAGTTGAAAATAGAAACTAATGTGTTAAAAAGCCTAGTATAGTTTAAGACACGTCTGCTACCAACAAATCGTTTAGCAGAGATCGAGTCTGAGTGTAAGTGATGTGATTACAGAAAGCCCAGACACCGTATGACTTTGGGTGTTGTGAGATGGCCTAAGTTGGAAGGTCTTAAATAGTATTGTAGCCTGAAAGATATGACAAAAACTCTGAACTTGGTTTATGGTCTTGCTTAGACTACAGTCGATGTTTCATGTTTGTGGCGGTATAGGGCATGGTCCCTTACATTTTGCCCTTAGCATGTATTTAAAAAAGACAACTGAAGCGCAGTGTGACAAGGTACACTTTTCCACCACAACAAGCTATTAGTAAGAGCCACCTGTGACCTTTTGGTATCTTTCTGGGGATGCGAGACTCAGCAAGGATGGCAGTGCTTGACTGCAGTATTACTTGGCATTGCCTCATAATTGTGCTCACTGATTAATGTTGCCAGTTCTCCTGCTCATTTTCTCAAGGACCCAGTAAATAATGAAATAACTATTACAGAATGTTGTGTAGTTTTTTTTGGTCTGTCTTAATTAGTCATCAACTCAAATAAGTAGTGGTCCACTGGCCAATCAGAGGCCTGGTATTAATCCGATAAATGCAGTCAATAATCATGTTCTAATTTATTAAAACCCCTATTTGCTGGTTGAATGAAATTTTATTTCATTCTCCACTTGGTGTTACAAGAAGAGGAAATTCCTGACTGATTATAGGATGATTGAATACATTTTTCAAATATCACCAAACGTGGTCCTCAACAGTAATGACTGTTGTCTAGTGCAGATGACTTTGTATAATGGCAGAACTAGGCATTCTTATTCAACATATCCCGTTTTATTTGATTCTTAACTGTGAAATACTGAGCTTTGATAGAGCACTTGCACCATTTTGATTCTTTGATTATTCTTGCCAGGGGCTGAGCACAGTAGTTGTCTCCATGTCTCCAGGATTACGTAAATTGTCACAAATTGTAATAGTCAGACCCCACTGGAATCATTTTCTCTTTTATCTTCTCGCTTTTTGTTTTCAGTTAAAACTATCTGATATAAATGGCTAGTTATACATATAGAGGATCAGACGGGGGCAGCAGATATTAAATGCTTAATTAAAGTAGATTTCTTTTAAATGATATTTTTACATGAGTCATTGGTTGAACTCATGTCTGCTGGTTGAAAGTTAGTTAAAGACAGAGCAAAAGAGAAAAGTTCTGTTTCCAGAAAGGCCAAATTGAAACCATCACTGCAGGCAATGCAACAGCCGTTGAGGAGTGACGGGATAAACAACATTGAGGATCTGTTAAAAAGCTCAATGGTTCTCTTTCAGGAGTCATGCGTCAAAACTGCTGTTGGTTAATGCATGAGGAAGCACAAAACCACAGACTGAAGGTGCATCTGTAAATGTATTCACATTTACAGTACAATCAAAAAAACGAATTAGACAGCTAGCAGTTGGCCATTTTTATGCTTGATAAAAACCCTTTTCCCGACTGCATTTCTTTGTGTGAGCGCGAGACTTCCATGGACGGGGGAGGAAAAGAGTCTAGGAGCAATGAGAGATCGAGCGTAAAAACGCATGTATCTCCTGCTCGAGGGGTAACAGTTGGCCACGCCGATCCCCTTTCAAGTTTAATCTGGACACTTTTTGAATACTTTTACTGAAATGGCAAAACACTTTAGTTTCTATCTTGAGTGTAAACATTAAACATCACTACAAAAATATGTAAACATTTCCCTACACATCTAGCTTCACACGACCAGAACTGTCCCAGGTTGTTCCTGGTGAATTGTATTTGTGTTGCTGTCACTGGCCATGATGTAATACATCATGCAAACGAACAGGCCAGCAAAGAAATCCGTGTGAAACTCAGGTGGTTTATTTGTGTCCCCAGCTGTTTGATGGCAATTCGTCACTAAACTTGACAGAAAAATAGGTCACATGCTACCTTGCTTTCCTTTCTCATTTCGCCTTGACTGAAGCAATAGCATTTCGAGAACAAAGCCTGAGTAACTTGGGTGAATGATTGAACAGCATATTGTTTTTCTGATATACTGTATTTCGTGTGTTGTATGGAATTACAAACCCAAATTCCAATGGAGAATATTGTCTAAATAAAATAAAATCCATCCATCCATCTTCTGTACCGCTTCTCCTCTCTAGGTTCGCAGGGGGTGCTGGAGCCTATCCCAGCTATCTCCGGGTAGTAGGCGGGGGACACCCTGAACTGGTTGCCAGCCATTTGCAGGGCACACAGAGACGAACAACCATCCGCGCTCACACTCATACCTAGGGGCAATTTAGAGTGTTCAATCGGCCTGTCATGTATGTTTTCGGAATGTGGGAGGAAACCCACGCAGGCACGGGGAGAACACACAAACCCCACACAGGATGGCCGGAGCCGGGATTGAACCCACACCCGATGTTGTCTCTCACTGTGAGGCCATCGTGCTAACCAGTCGGGCCACCGTGCCGCCCAAAAATACAATGATGTGCAAATCATTTTTTCATCTTATTGTATGTTCAATGTACTGCACTAAAACGTTTAGTTTACAAATATCCCAATTTGTATTTCAGACCTGTAATATGTTCCAAAAAAAGTTGGGACTGGGGAAACAATAGGCTGGGAAAGTTGAGGAATGATTAAAAAACAAAAACAAAGTGCCACAGGGGTCTTCAATTGCCCACATAACATGCACGGCCGACTGTATCAATAACTGCTCCTCTATTTCTTTCAAGTCCCGAGGCATCCCTCAGGGTGCTGTACTTGTTCCCCTCCCGTTAATACTCTACCTCCTCCCCCCAGGGTCATATGATTCATCTCCATGGCCTCCACTTTCACAAATATGCCGATGGCATCAAAATCTATTTGTCTTCCAAATCCATTGACCATCAAGCCCACCTCAACCCCTTAAACTGCTTTTTTGATCTTAGCTCCTGGATGCTAATAAACGTTCCCAAACGTCACTGTACCAAATCTGGCATTAATATTATAGGTCCCAAATTCCTCAGCTACCAAACAACAACAACAGACTTTTGACAAGTTAACCCTCTCACCCTCAGCCCACTACCGGAACCTTTGCGTTATCCCGGACAAAAATCTCACCTTTTCCCACCACATAAAAGAAGTGACATAAACAGCAGCTTTGTATCACGGTAAGAATATTATTTGCTGTCGCCAACGCTCCCTTTTTTTCTGCAGCTGAAAACATTATCCATGTCTTTGTCTCATCTTGTATTTGCTATTATAATAGCATCCTATACGACACCCTCTCAAATCTCTTCAGCAAAGTTCAATAGATTCAAAATTCTCCCATCCGCCTTCTCACCCAAACCCACCTGTACTCCACAACTTTTGGCTTTTGGTTCTCATCACATCAAATTCAAAATCTTCCTACTCACTCATAAAGCCCTCCATTACCAGCCCCCCCCCCTCCAATTCTCTGACAAAAACCTCCTGACCACCCCTAGGACCAGACACCAAAACTTTGAGGACAGAGTATTCTCTGATGCTGCCCCTGAGTATATTTAATCCATTTCCCAAAGTAGTCAGTCTGATCAAGATTTTCTCCGCTGCAGTATAAAGTTCTGTATTCAGCAAATAGAACATTTTTTTTCAATCATGAAATGAAAGGCAAGGACTGTTCAGACCTACAATTGGTAAAAAATAAATGTCTCTTTTCATCTGTAGAATTCGTATTCTCATGGCGTGAGGGATTTGAGGATTGGTATTTTTTTTTCAGACCCAAACTATGATGTCAGCTCAGTGTCTGCCAATGAGTTGCTCACATGACTTTGCCTATTTCCATCCATTTCTATGCCTTCCACTGATCTCCTCATGGTGCACTCTACCCTCGTCAGGCTGCCCGCCAAACATTTGCCCATCGACGGAGCTTTGAAAATCTCTTGCTCATCCTTCCTCTCATCCCCCTGCCCCACCCATCCTTGTTGACCTATTAGCCACATAGACAACCGCCTAAAAAGACTCACTTGACTCGCATTCATACACTAGCCTACCTTCGTATGCACTACAAAATGCTTTAAATTTACCAACCAAATCCAAATAAACTGTGATAATTTCTGTAGTCTCAGGCTTGCAGCACTTTAAAGGTTTGGACTCCTGAAGTATCTCTATGTAAGTTACTTAGAGGACCCCGCCCCGCTGATAAAAATAAAATAACTTATCAGTACATTGAACGAAAACTAAAGTGTATCTTTAAGAGGCAGTCTTTTACGACTTTACTTGAGGCGCTTGGTCACACCCCATCACATGAGAATCAGCTCATTCAGACTTGCTCCTCATGTGACTTGACGGCCTGTTTAGGCGAGGCACAGCTGACCGCTTTTCATTGATTAGGTATGCATGAACAATCCCTCTGTCAAAAACACACACACTGTTTGGTGAGACAAATTCTGAATGCATGTGATAATTTTCCACGTTATTAGTAACTACTTCTAGTACGATGAAAGAAAGCTGATGACCAGTGATTAACATTAAAGTATTGTGCTTGACTGGGTAAAGTGAGTGAGCAGAAGGTTAAAGTAGGCCAGCACTACCCTTGTGCACAGATAAGCCTGGGCACTGGAAGACTACTGATAAAGCAGTGAACAGATGGCTCAGCACATGCATAGCCGAACTTAACTAACAGACACACGCACACACGCAGACACACGCGCACACACATACTTAGACACATTGTCCAAAAGCATAAAATACTTACCGGTACTTCAGTGGTGTACACTAATCACAAATAATCAGCCCTGATCTAAACACAGTTCACATGCTTACTCAGATTACAAATAGAATAAAAATAAAACAAGCTGGTTTGCAAAAATGACATCTGAAAAACAAGACCTGAATTGTCCCCTAAAACTCCACCAACTACCTCATATAACGCCTCTGTCTGGAGTAATTCCATTTCCTGGCAAACTGCATGTTTGGAAAACCTGTCACAATGTCTGCATATAAATCTAACTTCCTGGCAAGCATACTGATCTGCCAGTAAGATGACATGATTGGCGAGAGGCTCAATTTTGGTCTTTGGCAGCTTTAATCCAGAAGTCCCTTTTAACTAGGTGACATGGCCCCGCTTCTACCAATGAAGCCCAAAACAGCAATCGAGTCTTGTCAACTGGGTTTCCAGGTACATCTTGAACAAAATAAAGACAAAGATGAATCGACGAAGAGATTTCTTGTAAAATCTTTTAATGTAATAATGTCCTGATACAATTACGATTTTTTGGCATCTTCCGTTTGTGGATGTAAATCGAATATGTATGCGATGCGTCTGCAGTATGACCGCTCATCCATGAACATCTGATCTATACGTCATCAAAAGCCAAATATGCTCTGCGAGAAGGCAGGACAGAGTGGAGGGAGATAACCGACTATCGTCCATGAATTTGCATATGTTTGAGTAACATTGTTGACTTTATTTGATTTTAATTTAATCCCATTTGCAACGTGAAATATAAAGTGGACGTTTGTGGTGAGCCACGTACGCTCTTCTTAGTTATTATTTCTTACACAAAGCCATGACGTGAGGTCTTCTTTAGTAGACATCTCCAATAAATGACGGGACTAAGGAGCATTGCCTGCTATCCCCAAAATATTTCGACCTCCTCCCGCCTCGCCACTCTGGCGATATGAGATGATAAAATGAGCCCTTACAGGGGGGACCATATTTACTTTTGTAAATACGGCACCACTTGTTGTCTTTAAAATGTTGGTGCACATCACTCGACGCCGTGCTTTGTGCGCATGAATGCCACATCACAGATGTGCTGCGTTCACATTTGAAGTCATATTTATTTTTGTAGCGTGAACGAGTACATAAAAAATATGTAATTGGGCCTCACACCCTGCAGTTTGAACATAGTAGCTCAAGCCACCTGAGTTTGCCGAGATGAAGGGTTGACCCTGTATTGACTTCTATCCATTTACACTCACATTCTCGCTTATTTGTTTACATTTTGAACCAAACATGCATGTTTTTATGACAATGAGAGGAGTTATTCTCATAAAGACATAAAGAGTATTGTTAGATCATAGAGATGTATGTTCGATTATGCTTGTCAATATTCTAATTCATCCAGGGCAAATATTCACTTGGCATTGAAATTGATCACAACTAAATTGTGCGAGTTGTATTTTCCGCCTCTCATTTGAGCATGCTTCATTGGGTCATGCTAAAAGACTAGCAAGATCAGCACTGATCTGAGGGGGAGCTGAAGGATCAAAAGTTGAGGCATGCCAAAACCAGGAATGTTTCTTCCTTGTGGGCTGCAAAACAACAGTCATTAGGATACAATGATTGAGGCCTCTGCCAATCAACGACAGTCGTAAGGGTGAAATCACCCTTGTTTATATTCTCTTCAGTTAGGTCAAATGAAGGCCAAAGGTTTCTTTGTTGTCTTTGTTATTTGTTAGATGCTCAACTCTTGGGCCTCTCATGGGGAGTCAGGATGATGAAAACAATTCAAACAGTCCAACTGGGATGGATTCACTGCCCTGAACATATCTCACGTTGTGCCGTCTCATTGTTCTTAACTACTGTAGTTTCTCTAGTGTCGGCAGATTAAGGACAAATCCTGACACACTCTCCACTGTCTGCACGAACAAGTTAACCTAAATGCAGTCTAAGCCTCTCGCCAGAGAAAGCAGATAACGCCGGTGTGCCTATTCCTGGAACCATCAGTTAGCCGGAGGTAATCTTGTCTGCACCACCCTGTACTAATTTCCTTGGAAGTCTGGATTGATTGTACAGTATTTCAGCACTCTTGAGTTTTCCTTTGATCCTCTCTACCTTTACTGTATTTCTCCAAAATCTCATGAAAACAATGACTTGAATTGCACCCCTGTCCGGCAAAAAACGGACAGAGAATCAGCGGGTCCTCAGCAGGTGGTTCCATCCAACAAGAATGGGGGCTTGTAACAATTAATCTTTTCTTTGAACCCTTGTGTGGCACAGCTTGACTATGAAAAAAAAATGTGAATTTGAGATCCAATTTCAAAGCATATTACATTGGACACAATATGTTAGACTGCTTTAAAATGATCCGATTTTGTGTTCAGTATAAGACACGTTTCTTTCTTCTTGAACAACTGAATATGAGGGGAGATGGTTGCTCTCTCACTGGTTGCTTCAATAATTTTTGCTGAAAGCAATGCTTTTTGTTACATTAGCTTTACATCTGCACTGCTGTGATTGTCTGATTTCACATGGGACTGAAGGAACAGTCGTCTCTGATCATAGGCCCGAGGGTTGTAGTGCCAGCGCTTCACATAAAATGAATGTGTCCAATAATTGTTCTCAAGCCAGGCTTATTACAGTACATCATGCTTTCTGGAGTTTTGTGCTCTCCACATGCATTGTTAGTTAAATGCGTCGTTTTTTGGAAAAACTCAGCTGAAACTCCACTTGCTTTTTATTTTCATTTTAATTTTCAAAGCCAAAGAGAGCCATTTGTTTGTTTGTTTACCGGCCTACCTTACCTACCCTAAAAAGGGAATTTACATTTTCTAGTCATTCCTTCGCAAACAAATAACTCATGTTACGTCTCGTTATGCTTATTGTGTCCGCCTGTGCTTGGCATCCCGGTACCTTGTGTTAGGCAATCAGCTCCCTCCAAGCCTTTGTGTCTTGTCCAGGTGTTCCTCGTTGTCTCGTTTATTTGTCTGCATTAACTGCCCTGCTTTCTTTCAGTCTTGGTTGATTCATTGTCTATTGTCCTGTCTTCTGTCAGTTTTCCAAGTCAAGTGTTTATTTGTTACATTGATCACTATTATTTTGTACGATAGTATTTTTAGTTTATCTTAGTACCTTGTTTGCATTTTTTGGGGGCGAAATTAAACACTTTTTGTTTGCTTCCCCGCATTTGAGCTCCACCACAAGAACTTGACTATAACATCCCATATTTATTTTGAAATATATGTTTATATGTGTACATGATATAGTATGTAAGCAGGGATGCACATATATTAAGGATGCGCAGGTGCATATATGTACTGAAAATATTAAAAAAGCGGACCAGATTCACGTGTATCACTGCCGCTTTTGCATTTTCTTTTGGAGGGGCAAAGCGGAGAAAAGGCTGAATGGAAACACTTGATGAATTGATTTGCTCTGTTCTCAGTTCAGTTGAGCTCAGCCTTAGCCAAGAAGCTCCCCAGCTGACGAAACAGCAGCAAAACTATGGATACAACAGTAACAGTGACTGCAAGAATGACAAGATAAATAAAAGTCATTCAAGACTAATTATTTGGATTAGTTAAATTGGGAAATTTTCACATTTTAGCATGTTAACAAGTCATCTATCCTCTTACTGTCGATCAGAAAGACAAGGTGCTGACAGAAGCAATATTCCTGCACTGGTTTGTTATTTGAAGTCAGATAGGAATGCTTAACAGTGACCGCGGAAAAGGGCCAGACCTTGGCCCGTACATTTAATTCCATAGGCAGTGACCTTTTGATGATCTCTTTTAGTGCATCTGTTTCTCAATCTAGACTGCTTTACTCTTTCGGGATCGCCATCTGACATCCCTTCCAGAAAACTAATAGCATTTATTCATTGTATGCATGATCTGGCTTGTCAAACCATATTTAAAATGACTGAGAAGTCAGTGGCTTGCCTAAACCAGCTGTCACACTGTAATATTCACACACACACACGCGCACACCAAGAGTTTTTTACCAAACTTTTTGGGCCACGGTGACAGAAAAGTTGCTTGTGGACAGCTGCTCAGTGCTGACGGGATCATGACAGATGACCACCCAATTGATATGTGTTATCAGTTGGACAAGAACAGACACACAAAATTGATCACCTGCAAAAGCCATTTTAATCCCATTAAAAAAATCCACTATTGTTTGTTTCCTCTCGCACTATATCCAAAGCGTCATTCATCTTTTCACATGACATTTCTTTGTAATCCATTACTCATGCTTAATGATACATTGAAAATCTGGGTGCACTGCGATTGGTCTTCACACTCCAGTCCAAAAGTATTAGACAAATACGGCCTTTTTGTTTATTTTCGCATCAAATTAAAAACACAGTGATGACAATAAATTACTATGAATACAATTTCAGCTGGAGTTGGTACACAACTTATATTTCAATGGCGCACCACATTTTTAGGTAAGGAAATATTTAGAATGGATACGGTGGACTTAAAGTAGGTCAACTATTTCATTGCAAATCCTCTGGTTGCAAAAACTGCATCACAATTATATCCTGAAGCTTTCACCACGCTTTCACCACAGCCACATTCAGTTGTTTTTATTTTTTTGGGCATCCTCCCTTCAGGCAGATTTTTAAAATGTAAGTAATTTTGTGAGTTTTCGTTAGTCCAAGGAGGAAACAAAGCTATTTGGTTGATGCCGCAGGAAGATGGCAAAAGTGTGGAAGCATTCCAGATTGAAATGCAAGGTGAGCACTGTGGCATTTTCACGTGGTCTTTGTCTTCTCCGAAGATGCCCAGTGTACGAGAATATTTATCGTATTCCTTTACGACAGGTCTCAGCTTATAAACACGCATGCCTTACGTTTTTGACACATGAAATACAAAGCTTAAACTGAAATATATATTTGTGTTTGAAATTGCTTTGCTTCTATGCTCAACGTGAATTTAAGGTACAGAAACTGTTGACATTATTACAAAAAAAAAGGAAAGCCATTTGTCGTTTGTTATTAAATAAAATGTTTGGATGGATAAATAGTAAATGGCGGCAAAGTGGACGACTGGTAAACACGTCCGCCTCACAGTTCAGAGACTCAGGGTTCGATTACGGGCTCCGGCCTTCTTGTGTGGAGTTTTCATGTTCTCCCCGTGCCAATGTGGATTTTCTCCAGGTACTCCGGTTTCCTCCCACATTCCAAAGACATGTGTGGTACGTTAATTGGACGCTCTAAATTGCCCCTAGGTATGGTTGTGAGTGTGAATGGTTGTTTGTCCCTGTGTGCCCTGCGATTGGCTGGTAACCAGTTCACGGTGTACCTTGTCTACTGCCCGAAGACAGCTGAGATAGACTCCACCACACCCATCACCCCCGTGAGGATAAGCGGCTTAGATAATGGATGGATGGATATATATTCATTATGTGTACATTTAAACCTGCTGTATCAAAAATTATTACCACAAAATAATCACAACTACATTTTATTTGAAATGGATAGTCAAGAATAAATCTGAAAAGTGCTTGTCTGCGTTCCTGAGGTATTGACCGAAATGGCAGTGCTTTCTGACTAATTCTGCTTTGCAATGTTTGACGGAGGTCAAGCGCTGGCTCAGCAAACACCGAGAACATGGTGGCTTTTTCATTCTGCACTCTTGTCAAATTTACATTTTATTTCATTCAGGAAGAATGAAAGAGAAATATTGTTATGTAGCACATATACAGTAGACACCTCCATCATTCTTATACTATTCAGCAAAAAAAAAACAATGCATAAATGCTGAGTCAGTCCTCCAAAGCGAATATGGGCTTTTTCCCCAGGCTGCAAAAAAAATGTAAGGGGAAAACTGAGGACTTGTTCACTAATCAGCTCACCACTGCAGTCATGTGTTGGGACAAATTGATCAAGAATCACAATTTTGAGGAAATCTGAATCGCTGTTGAATGTTTCAGTGGGATGGCACTTGATTACAAGTAGTTGCAAGTTTCTATTTTGGTTGTCATTTAGTGTTTGTATATGCCGTAAGTGTGAACGTGTCTTGGTGTGTGGTTTTGTGTGTGTTTGTGTGTCGGCATGCGCTTGACGGAGCAGAGCCCCAATGCCAAGCACATCTGCTCCGGACGCCTCTGGCACTGCCATATGGCTGGCAAACACGCCTCCTCCTTCCCTTCCACAAAAGAGAGAGTTTACAATGAAAACAGGAAATGAATATGCGTGTGTGCCGTGTGAGAGATGCGCACGGGAGGGAAGGAAGGCAAAAAGAGGCTCACAGCTGACGAGTGAGGAGTCACACGTGCTGCCCGTTAGAAGAAAGAGGCACCTCCCCTCCAAACAGACTAATGTTTTAAACACCCCGACACAACAGCACTTTTTCCCTCCCCATTGCACAGAGGTTGGGCCATTTATTACATAAAAGCTCAGCTGCTGTATTTTTACCTGGATGAGAGCATGCCCCGGTGCAACAAAACAAAAGAGATCACTTAGGGAGATTCATGCAGTGGAGGAAGTGTATAAAGCCAATTGACAGCAAACGGTGAAGACTGAATACTGTATCTTTTCTTTGCATACAGCTGTAAGATTCTTGTCAACTGAATAGATTTTAATTAGTCTTCCAAGAAAGGTGAATTAGTAAATTACTTTGAAGCTTTTTTTTTTTTTGCGTCAACATGAATTGGGCTATGTCACACACATGCCTACAGTGATGTCCCTCCAAAACTGCAGGTTAACAGTATCTAGTACATTTTCGGGGGTGCTGGAGAAACGCTTTAGTAAATTTAAGCACTCAGCAAGACCAATTTCTTTCATGTCGAAAGACAGTGGCTGTCGCTTGCCAAGGCTTGACAAGATGAAATGATTGAATGATTCAGGATTTATTTTATTTTATTTTTTTCGATGGACAAGTTCGATAATAGACGGAAGGCAGTTTGACGGGCCGGATTAAAAAGCCTCACGGTCCATATATGGCCCTCGGGCCATAGTTTGCCATAGGCAAATTTTCTATGCAAGTACCGGTGCATTACAATGAATTATAATATTGTATTATTCATTCATTTATTGTATTATTAAATGCCTCACATTCTAATCACAAAAGGTTTTTATTGAAGAATAAAACCTCTCTGCATTTTTCAGGTCATACAGAAGCTTAATCTCACCAGTTAACTATTCTTGGCCTGAGAATTGATGAATGTCAAGTATAAATTGAGAAGAATGTAGGACAACAAAATCAATCTTTCCAACAGCTATTTTTATGCTTCATTTCAGAGTTTCTAAACTCCCGTTGCACGACAGTTTGAATCTGCATAATCATACACCAGCTCAACAAGTTTGACACCAAGCAACTCATTTTCCTTGTTCGCATAATTCAGGTCTTACTCATATCTGACAAGTATCTTTTGGAGTATCATCAAAGGCATGATGCATGCCTTCTTCCTTTTCTTCTGGCCTCTCATCTCTGTAGTTGATTTCTTATTAAACTATACTTCACATCCTCCTCCTCTTCATTTCCATCTCCTACCTTCTTTCTTCCCCCCTGCTGCCTGAGGGTTTTCATGGACACCACGTTAATATGGATCAATCGATACCTTCAGTGTATCAACTGTCCAGGGACTGTCCGGGGACTGGCCAGAGACTCGATGATGCAGATGGAGGGGGTCTGCGCTTGTGTGGGAGGGGAATATGTTGCTCAACAAACACAAGCCCATTGATTGTCTGTGTGTGTGTGTGTGTGTGTGCGCTTCCCTTGAGACTGCTCAGGGCGTGACTGACAGGCTCTGAGCTGAGTCTGGGGACCAGTTTGTCTATCTTCATGCTTCAAGTGTCAATGCGAGGACAGTACACAAATCCGTGGAAAGAACTAACCATATATCCATCATCCATCTATCCATTATCTGAGCCGTTTCTCCTCACAAAGGTCGCAGGCATGCTGGAGTCTATCCCAGCTATCTTTGGGCAGTAGGCGGAGTACGCCCTGAATTGGTTGACAGCCGATCGCAAGGCACACAAAGACGACAACTTGCACTCACAACCACACCGAGGGACAATTTAGGGCGTTCAATCATCCTTCCATGCATGTTTTTGAAATGTTCAGGAAACCGGAGTACTCAGAAAAAACCCACGCAGGAACGGAGAAAATATGCAAACTGGAAGCAAAACATGCACCTCAGTACTGTGAGGCGTGCATGCTTACCAGTTGACCACCGTAACGCCAGTAACCATTTAATTAGAACAAATGAATCAACTAGCTTTGTAGGCCTTTAAGATGCATACTTACTTGACAAGGTGAAGTGACTTAATTTAGTGTAACCAATGTAAATAAAATGTATTCTTATGTTTTGTAGTTCACAAGATCATATGCAATGTAACATCAATGTATTTCCGATACTTTTTTTGTGTACCTTTTGGGTCACCCAAGTATTGTCTGATTTCCGAATTTGTATAATTTATTTTTTTTTCTCTTTGGAGTATTTTTTTTTTTAGTTCTTTACTTTGTACAAAATCTATTTTTTCATGTTAACGAAAATGCTTTTCAAAAATTGATTAATTTTTTTATCACAATAAAAGTGCAGGTAAATATCTGCGTTAAATTATCATAACTGTTAGGAGGAAATCTCCTAATGTCCAAATTTGGTCTTTTTTAGTCACAAACCAATACTAGTCAGTCCCCAAGTGGGCCTGTTATATTTACAAATTATTGACCAATCTAAAGGATTGGAAATTGCTTGCTGTCTCAGTTGATGCGATGTCCATATCATATATTGTGTATGTTTTGTAGTGTTTTCTGCAAAATGTAGCTGCATGAGAGTGTTCTGGCTGGATCGCAACTACCAATCAATCTTTAAACCCACGCAGAAGAACGTTCATAATGTAAGTTCCAAAGCTCAATGTCGCTCCCACCAGTGTGTAAATATGGAACCGATCATACATGATCCCCTTATGATCCACATGCACGCTCTCCAGCTTCGACGCTGCTCGCCTCCTGTACGATGGACTCTCAGGAATAGAAAATCCATATGAGCTGGGCAGAAAGACCACGGTATTATTAATGGAGCTTAGCGTCCATCAAAGGGGTTTTATAATACTGAAGGCTCAATGTGCTGACATCAAACACAAAACAGAGAAGTACTTTAACAACAAATCAGATAGCTCATCACTCCTGAGTGCCTTGCGGCAAATGCACGTAATGCTATTCTAACATCCTACTACAGTCCTCACGCAAAATGAGAACACACCCCTCAATAATCAGCTGAGCTATTCAAGGCTCTGGGCTACACATAGAAAGAACACATTCATCACATGATTAGTTTGGAGGCAAAAACACTCCATCAGTCTATTCCTATTTTCCATGAGGGAAAAGTTCATGCAAAACATTTCCAAAAAACTCCGCAAATTAATCTGTGGCGACATTTTGACAGAAAAATGCTTTTGACATGAAGAGAGATTAGGGCTGTAGCTTTCGAATACTTTGATATCTGGATATCGTCAAGACAATTCAAATCAGATGATTGAGTATTCATAAGGAAAAAAGTTTGCTTGGTTAACGATACAGAAGACAAAAAACACATTTCCACTTCATAAAAATTTCCAATTGCTTTTTTTTATATTAAATAGATATAATATATATATATATATATATTTAAACTGTGTGTAGCAGCACAATATTTTCCTCAACACTAGTGACAATTTAGATAAATCTCTCCGCATGAATTATGGTCTATCAGAAGCAGAGTAGCGATTTTGCTGGTTAAAACAAAACACTTGATTAAGCTCCGGTTTGTTGAAATGTCATCAGTTTGGAACGGCGACTGTGTCAGGTTGTCATCATCAAAGTGTACAGTCCTGTAGGTCTATCAACTTGAGCGCTGCTACAGCTGCTAGCTCAGCTAGGATCGTGCAATACAGCATCAGCGCAATTAAGTCGTTTTGTTAGCGCCCTCGATTAGTGACTGAACATTATTTCAGGACAATGTTGTATTGCTGTCCTTGGCAACAGTTTGCGATGGCAATAAACGACAAATCAAACACAATCTAGAAAACTAGTCCAGTCAGCCATTATGATGTGACACACTGCCAGGAACACTTAAAAAAAGTGGACCTTGGCATTGAAGTCCATATATTATTTAGTAACTATGGTTTATTTTGAAGTTGATCTAACCGTGTTGGAGGCGTGTTACTGTCATGTATAACATGAACAATTGTTGCTGCGATTATCTTGACTTGTCTTTTTCCTGACAGTGAACACACAAATAAGCGGGCAGAAAAAATGCCTTGAGCATTTTTTGCAACAGAGATACTAGAATTACTCGAGGACCCGTTTTAGCCCTAAGAGAGATGGCCTTCAAAAATGAAATGACCGCTGTCAATTCAGAGACACAGAAAAATCCGTAGAATACGGAAAATTCAGATCTCAATTTCGGGTGAGGTACAAAAAAATTAAAGCTCTCATTGGGTAACTCCTGGAAATCAATGGTAGCTTGAAGCATTAGGAAGCGTCAGTGTGACTTTGAATCCCTAAATGTGAAGGGAGCTGGACGTGTCTAATAAAACACAATGATTACTGGATAAGAGGTCGAGAGCAAACGTGGGCAAAAATAAATTGTGGATCTATGTGACTCTAAATGGGTTTAACATTGAGGATATATTTATTGATCTCCTGCAGCCTCATTATCTCTCAAAGCCCTCGTGCTATTACACAGCATTTTGAAATTGAATGCTGCTTTCACTAGAATGCGTTTTGTCATATTTATTTCTGGTTTAATCGTTAGTGTAAAATGAGTCCCCATTTACAGTACGTTGCTTACTAGTTCTAGTTCTAGTTCTCAAATTTATCCTTACACACACGGCCAAAAATATTGATGAGTCAAATTGTGTTTTACTTCTTTCTCATGTATGCTGAAAATAAAAATGATAAATTTTTGCAAAAAAGAAAAAAAAGGAAGTGATGCACACGCACTCACACGCATGCATACTAAAGCAGCAAGCAGGTTAGTTTGAACAAAAACAACAATTAAGTCAACAACATTTTTTAACACAATTGTGTTTGACGCAATCAAGTAGAAATTAGAGAAAGTAAAAAATGGATACAGATGACACAGCTAATTTCTTGTAAAGTGATAAAAAAAATGAACGCAAATATGATATGTTGTTTAACCCTATAATATACCATAATGTATGAGTGCCATGTCTTTGACAAAGAGACAATCAATTGAATAAGATTTCCTTTGACACAAGTAAAGAGGTGGTAAGATTAACTTGTTTACTACCATTGACGGATAAACACGTCAAAGATCCATTTTCAATTTTCTCGGCTAGTAGTGAATGAGTTAATATGGTATGAATAAGAATGAATATGGTAAGATTGGCTTTCCTTTTAAATCAGAGTTGTTTGAACTTTTTTCAAATAATCTCCAAGTTTGAAAGAAGAATAATTGAGCTCGACTAAGAACATGAGCCATGTGATCTGTCCTTTGACCTGCGTAATGCAAGGAGGGAAGCAATCTGAGATCAGTGGATTGGACTGGTACAGCAAAGCCATAGACAAATAATCCCTGAAAGTTTTAGAACAAAGTCAAATGTAGTGAGATTGACCTCCGCTGCCATCCGTTCATTAAAAATGAATGGTGGTTTGAAGGTAGAAGATGGCTTCATAATATGCACTGAAGAGAACTGAAAAGAAAGAATTATGCGCAAGCAGCAAATTTGCTTCCTGTTTCCAAGAAGTGAGGATCTGAGCCCTCTCTTATCCACGACACTAATCTCTAAGGAATTTTTGTTGTTCCACATTCAGTGTTTGAGGTTTCTCAGATAGACATCCTCTATCCAGTTGTTTGTTTTCTCCCCTCTTCTCTATTAAAGCCACCTTAGACAAATGACCCAGTAGTGGACATTTAAAGTGACTAAATAAGAATCAAACCACAAGTTGAAATTTCATTACTTTAGTAGCTACAGCTGCTAATGAGTTTGGTGTCTTGTTGTTTTCCCCCTCGCACTCCTTCTCCCCGGACAGAGTACGACTTCAAAGCTAGGATTATAGTTTTTTTTTTTTTTTTTAAATTGCTACTGCTTTGGCCAATAGAAGCATTTCCAACCATCACCGCGTCATTTACATTCAAATGAATCCCATCAAAAGTGAAGCTGCATGTTAAATGAGCGGAGAGTTTGGCGAGCTGTCATCGCCGTCTTCTCTGGAGATGGGAAGAAATGAGGCGAGCGAAAGTTTGTGACACAGTGAAAGTAAATTTGGGTGAAGTGGGAGTTTGGGAGTGTCTACGTCAACACCAAATCCTAAGATTTGGCACAGCGATGTGTTCTTCATGGCACAGGTTGGCGTTGTGAGAAATTTGCATTCAGGCAGCATATCATTTTGCATTCATTCATTGATCACCGTTAGGCTTCTACTAGAACAATCATCCCTATTGATTCTTCCAAATCAATATTGGGGCATGAGAGTCAACCAGTGGCATCGCTATCGATGCCGCACAGCCAAAGGGCAGGAGAGGGGGGGAACCAAAAAGTTTGCCTGTGGCGGTATAATTGCGTTGCATGTTAAAAACACAAATAAATTAATCAGTGATTACTTCCCTTTGTGTGACGGCGTTGAATATTCATGTAGGTAAATGCATTCATGCAAGAGCCTCTCATGGCTTTTATAGTTTTGTCTTTCCATTTTTTTCCCTTCTGGTTTGCAGTAAGCATCTCTCTGTCACACACATACACACAAAATAGAAATGCTTTGAAGTGTGTTTCCTGCCTAATACATAAATTTGAAGCCTCTCACATTACTTCTTGGTAACATGCAGGGCATCACATTTTTCCACTCATTGGCATACAGAAATTTGAAACCAATTGCAATTGAGTGAATTTATTGATTTGGGATTCCCTGAGGGCGATATCCATGGAGTGTGACATGCACGGTGTCATTTACCTCACCGCCGTTTTGAGTGTGATGGCAGTCGTCGAACAACTCCCACCTTTTTGACCTGCTCGACAACATCGTCTAGCTGACTGCATGTCGCCTATTGCGGCGACACCGTCTCTTCCATGGTTTCGATTGCATAAGAATGTTCAAGCCATATTTTGGCTGCCAGGATGGCCGAGTGGTCTAAGGCGCCGCGTTCAGGACCCAGTCTCCCCAGGAGGCCTGGGTTCGAATCTCGAATTTCCCCAATGTGGGACATATTCACTCTGCTCTTTTCTGATACGTGCGTTTGTGTGTGCACTGTTCTAATGTACGAGAAACTATAAACATGCGCAAAAGCACATTTAGTTGCATGCAACACACAAATATGCACATGCACCATTGATGGCAACTTAGCCTGCATGATTACTGTGACTCTAAGCTGCTTAGGGGTTCTGTCCCATCTGGCTCTAGTGTTTGTGGCATCATTCAACCAACGCAACACACACACACACGTATACACAAACGTCACTCCTTTCCTGCAACCTCTTTCCATTTCATCCTCTATCATGCACTCTCACCGACACACACACAAACAAACACACATGGACACAACAGAGGCGGAGCAAAAGGGATGATAATCCTGCGTAATCTGGGTTTACCAACTATTAGAGCTGTGCAGTGTTTTCTTACGTAATCTAATCATCGGCAGAAACGTGCAGTCAACCACCGGAGTTTGCTTGTGTGTTCATGCTGGAAGCTGGAAGCGATGCCTCCTCATGCCACCTGGGCCATGTGTGAGAATACGCACACGCAAATACACACACTCCGGCCAGTGTTTCACACACAGATTTAGATTACCGCGTAATGGCACACATATGCGAATGAGCTTTAATCCGCATGCATTGTGTAGTTAAGGAGGTGTGTAATTTAAAGTTCAGTGGGCATTCAAACTTCAACAGAACAGCTAACAACAAATGTTTCGTCTCACGACTGACTCCATAATATCCAAGTGAGCACATATGCATTGTAATACAAATGGTTCCACTCTAAAAGGTTTTCTTTTTTACTTACTTATTTATTTATACACTATAGCACCTAGCTCTCTGTCACCCTTTTGCGCCCCCAACATTGTACATAATTTAAATTAATTGATAGAAATGTTGAGCATGCACCGGAGAGCAATTCGGAGACAGAATTAACTTGAAACAACTGTTTCATGGTTTTGAATTATTGAGGAGACATACATTGATATGTTAAAGCAACCAACGACACAAGTCTGAATTACAGCTTCAGCTGTAACCTCTGTATATGTTCAGTTCATATTGGAGGTTTAATGAAAATAAATCATTTTATACTACGCACTGCAGCATATTTAGGGCACGGACATAGCAAGGATGAAGCATTTTGGTTAAGACCTGAAAATTATGTGGATGCAGTTTTTTTATTGACAATTGTGGTAAGTTCAATTCCGTATGATTTCATAGACTATGGAGGAGGCATGAAGTGCTTTTCTTCATTGGTAGTTTTGAAATGTGAAAGAGATATTACGAGTAGTAGTGGTGGTAATAGTCATTCTCCCATAGATTTTTGTTGAATGCGTAAAAGCCATCTTAAGTTCACGCTCTCTCGTCATTGCAAAGTAAGTCCATCTGTGGCAAGCATGAACACTGAGCAAACATCAACATGCTTTTTGCAGAAACTGTTTGTGCTGCATGTGAGACAAAAATGGTCCATCATGCACGGCAGCTTTCAGCACTTTTACTCTGAAAACCTCCTGAGGATTTCCCTCAATGACTATAACAGATTCCATTTCAGTGAGAGATGCCATTGGGTTTTTATTTTTGTCTGTCTCACAGACAAGCCTGTTTACAAATCTCTGAACAACACCCTACATGCCTTTTCACAAACAAACCATACATAATGCAGAAAAAATGCTTTGGTATTCAACAGGCCTGACTGGCTGACCTGGAAGGAAGTTGAGCCACTTTCATATTTAGTGCTCCAAACACACATTTTTCCCTACCATAACCAGAGGTGGGCGCTTCAGTAAATTCTGCTGGTCCGTCATTCATCATCAACTGCGGCCGGGCAACCCGTTCGTAATAGTCGTCCAGTCGTTATTTCAACTGAACCACAACAGTCATTTCAGTCTGTCACTCCGTCCTCGATATCCTAACCGTGCTTCAATCGTCGCTAAATTTTAGCTCATCACTGCTATTTTAGGACCGTCAGCCACTTCCACCATCGCTAAATTACAGTTCGTCACCATTATTTTACGACGGACAAATCTTCCTTTTCTACTACTTACTACGTCAAATGCATTTGCATATAAACTCGGGTAAAGAACCACGCCTCGTATGTGAAAATGAAATTAAAAATATTTCATAGTACAAAGAGTTGACGATCAATGTTTAACATCTCTTTGACTCAAACATTCAATAAATAAACAAAAACACACCGAGTAGATAATAGATAACAGAAGTACATCAAGACATTTTTCTATCGACTCTCCAGCAGTCTCTCTCTCTATCTGACTCTCGCAAAATCCATCAGTGTTTCCAAAATATTCTTGAAATAAACCATTTCACCAAGATTTAACAAAAAACCAGAAGCATAAACGCTTATAATAAATACCCACTCATAAAACATTACACCCGAAGAAAGAGTGTAGCTTTCTGTTGCCATGGCAACCAAACAAAGCAGTTGTGAAGCGTAACAGGTCGGAGGAGGATGTGGACAATTTTTATGAATAAGACCGAAGCGTCGGGGCCGGAAGGCTATCCAGATCGCGGTTGGAGGGCGGGCGACTGACGGCAAAAAAAGGCTCAAGTGCCCAGCTCTGGTGTTGAAATTTGACTTCAATTCAAACCACTTGAAACATAAAGCATTAATTTGTGGGAATAGTAAAAATACGGACGAGCAGACGGTATATTTGTGATGCGTCAATGACGTGACGTCATCTTTAGCGTCTTCATCAAATGATGACATCCATTGTCTCAGTACTCCAAAATATTTCTACGTCCTCTCTCCTCGATGAAATTTCTAGCGGGAGGCGATAAATGTGCAATTATAGAAAGTCCACTCAAAGCAACCCCAGTGTATATCCACCCCAACAAACACACACACACACGTGACATGTGGTGACGAGTTTCTATCAGTTGTCAGTGAAATAGGGGTCCGTCAGTGATGGACGTTGGTTGTGACCTGGTTAATGACGATTGTGGTGACGAACAAAAAAACACTTCTGTTGATGCATAGTCCGTAAGTTTTTGTCTTTCTTTAGTTTCATGTCAGTCGTCAGCAAAATGGGCGTCCGCCAGTAACGGATTGATGGACCTCCCTTGGTACATGACAAGGAACAGAAGATTTTTGCATCATTTGACTCTTGTTTTTATCTTTTGAATTAATACATCATTCTTGCTAGTGAAAAACATTCCCTGGTAAACCAGAGGAAAGGGAGGTAGCAGCATTGTGTGCATACAGATGTGAAAACGGAACTGGTGACAGAGATTGAGAGAGGGGTGTGAAATGAGGCACCCATCATAGTGAGAGGCTCACATTATGAATGATTCATGTGTTCATGTGCTTAACGATATATGAAGACCTTCCAATCCCTCAAATGGCCCAACCACACCCCCCAACTCTCACACCAGGAGGAGTAAAAATGTCTCATGCACCTAGAGATAATAATTTTCGCAAGAATACAGAGAAATGCTCTGAATGACGTTTAACCATATCTATAATAAAATGTTCAATCATATCTCCCTTTTCAACTCACAGGCAGCTACTGTGAGCTCATTTGATAAGCTATCTGGGACTTGGTGCATTCAAGGAAAATATGGGTCTCTTGTTGGAAATTTTTGCATGAAAGTATGTTAATATGATTTCATTATTAAGAGGCAAGGATGAATGATAGTGGGGGGCGTTTGCTCAGTTTGTTAAAACTGCTAAAACGTGATTTAAAAGAGAACACAAAAGAAATTCATTCGTGGAAAATACTCGTGCTTGAAATGGCACAACTGTCTCTACTTGCCATTGTACAGTATGCGCCCGTTATGTCAGACAATGGGATTAAATCAGTGGAATGTGAGGACAATCATTATCACTATTCATTGTCTCAATAGAGGGAGAATTATGAGATCTCTGGTGAAATGCTCCATTCTGCCACGTTCTGTCCAATGGGAGTCTTTGGTACAATATGAGATCATTAAGAGCTGCAGTGTTCCTTTGCAAGTGTTGTAAATGGTTCAAACGTGCACCCCTGCGCCTCTGTACACTCGTTTTTTTATTCCTATTAGTCCCATGTGGGCACTGTGCCTAATGAAGTCATCATTACCTTGCCGTCGACATACCTCAACAAAGAACGAGGACCAATCTGTTTTTGTACATGACCCTTTCACATGTAAAATAGTGGCTTGTGAAAGGTAGCAGTGACACAGAGGAAATCAAGCAGTGTGGTGCACGCTAGTGGATCAATTTAATGGGCCTCTATAAGGTGCTGCCGAATCAATGAAAGAACATTCCTTCAAGCACTTAATGTGGCTGGGTAGCAGGAGTGGAAATTTACACTGAAATTTCATTGAGACATCTCAGAAGAAATTGTGACTGTATAAGTTCAATAAGTGAGATCACCCCCACAACCACAATGATTGCGGCTCCTCCTGAAGTCCTTTAGAAGAAGGTCAGGAAAAGAAAAAAAATAGGAGGACACTATAAGAGCTGTGACCCACATCTGCACCACAGAACTGTCATGGGCGGGTAATGAATGGGTGACCTTGGTTGAAACTCATACCTACATCTTGTCTTATCTTGGGGATAGTCCTAGAAAGACTATTAGTTTTGGACCCAGCTAAGGAAATGAGGCAAACAATGGAGCCATTAAGGAATAAGGGAAAACAATCAGCAAGAGATCATTGGGATCATAAGGACAGGCATCCCCCATCACAGCGTTTTATGTGTTGATAAAAAGCAACAGGGATTTGTTTTATGGCTGCACTTTACTGTTGGGCAGGTTAACAGCAAGCTCAGTCAAACACGTTTCACATCCAATGTCAGGCATCATCATCAGGACACAAGTAAGTGCACAGCATACAAGAATTACACCCACAGCGAGAGAAATGGAAGAAAATACGGATTTTGGATTGTGGCTCGGGGAATCTTGTATTGGTGTGGGATAGCACAAGCTCTGTTCTCAAGGTCAAGACTTTGAGTACCTCGCAACTAAACTCCTTCAACCGTGCCTTCATAGACATTACAATAGACAATGAAAATGGCCCTCCCCATGCTATCGCCATAAAGATGGAAGCATAAAGTTGTCAACATGTTTTAGTAAGACAGCGAATTAAGCAACAAGGAGAAACAGGGCCTATTCCAATCCCTGACTGATTACATAATTTGTATATTAAATAATGATTAGATGTAGCGCCTCCATCAGAACATTTCTCATGATGAATGTTTTAACACTGCATTTTAAAAAGAATTTGCAAGCGTCGGACCTAGAAGTCGTCATCATCGATCTGTCATTCAGGCCGGCCCAGTCTGTCACTCCGTCATCTTTATTTTTACTGCAATTCCATTTCGTCACCACTACATTAGGATCACCGGTAAAAAAACAGTTTACAAGGGCAACAACACAAAATTGTATTCATTTCTAAACCGTTTAGATCTACTTTACTTTACTAGTACTATTCCACGTGCTTCTTGTCCCCAAATTGGCCTTTGAAAATTGCTTCCATTGGCGCTTATTCCATCGGTGTTTCAAAGTCACCATCAGTCGTCAGTAGGCCAGCGAGAACGACGACTTTGTGACGGACCCATGCTCCTTCCGCCGGTACGTATGGAAAAGTTACAACAGCTGTAACATGCCCAACTCTCCTGTTTATGTACGACAGATAATAATACAGTCATACTGATTATTTTTTTTAAATCAGCAGGACAAAGACTTTTTCAAAAAATGCAGAATAAATTATCTCTAATATCCTGCCATGATGGTAGGAAAAGCAGAGCCAATGCACCATTGCTTGAGCTCAAGGATCAGAGAAATTTGCTTAGATCGGCAAGAAAAGAAGTTTTGTTGGTTATCCTATATCGTTTAATAGAGAAAGGCTTGCCTCAGGAGTTTGGAATACCAATTAGTATCAACCAGTTCTCTGATATTCTGCTTGGGGTGGTGCAGCTGTTTTTTCCCCTCATTCGTACAAGAAGAAGCTCCAGTGAAGATAAAAGGGAGCACTGGAAGTGGTGGGGGAGGAGATGGTAGTAACTCTTGTTTTAATCATGTTCACGTTTGAAGAGTTTAGGGGGCAGTGAAGACTTTAATTTTTCAACTAAGTTGGTCAAATTGGTACCTTTCATGCTTCTAATTATTGTCTTCAAAATGTCTTGTTAATTGTGTTTGGGAAGACAATAACGTGCTGAATACAAATTCGACAATGTTGTGCAAAGTGATTTATAATGAACGCTTACCTTGTTTCTATTTTGACAGATCTGTAGGATTTACAACGATGCAGTTTGAAATATTTCCCCTCTGAAAACGATCGATTCATCCATAATATGTACAGCTTGTCCTCACAGGGGTCACGGGGGGTGCTGCAGCCTATCCCAGCTCTCTTCGGGCAGTAGGCGGGGGACACCCTGAACTGGTTGCCAGCCAATCGCAGGGCACACAGAGACGAAAAACCATCTGCGCTCGCACTCATACCTAGGGGCAATGTTGAGTGTCCAATCAACCTGCCATGTATGTTTTTGGAATGTGGGAGGAAAACCGGAGTAGCCCCACGCAGGCATGTCGTGTGAACATGCAAACTCGACACAGGAAGGCCAGAGCCGGAATCCAAGCCATGACCTCTGCACTGTGAGGCCATCGTGCTAACCAGTCGGTCCACTGTGCCGCCTGAAAACTATTGCCACAATAATAATAACGTTTCTAAAAGTTTCAAACTAAAGTGATTCCTTTGCGCAAGACTCATATTTAAAATGTTCCTGTACAAGATTGCACTACATTGTGTTGTTGATGCGCCTAATAATGTAGTTTGGACCAAGACCGTCTTGTTGGAGTTATAAAACACCAAAGCCAATTCTTTAACCTAATTTCCTGCCCTCGCATGGTGAAAGGAGACATTTATCCTGGGGGGAGTCAGGGGGGGGGGATGATCAGCACATGATGCAGACCCATTCTACAAAGTTATGCTCTTCAACATGCAAGCTGCTACACGGAAATAAGCAAATAGATCCAGATTTGTTAATTCTACAAAAAAAAATCAGTACGCAGGATCCTGTTAACATTTGATTAGAAAATTACTACAAAATTCATTCAAACACTTAACTTATTTTTAAGCCAATATATACAGTCCAATCAGACAAACCAGTTTTACCTTGTGGTTATCGCCACATCACACCCACCCTCACTTTCCCTTGAGAGGCTGGAATTCAGCCTTAAGCCGTGGTTCATTTTCAACCCAGTGCCGACGTTTAATTGATATATCGCTTCCAACACATCCCATGATAGCTCCCCACAAGAACCACAAAGACCTCGGATAACACATACTAAGTAAGGAGCTATTAGAGCTCTGCCTAGAGATAAACACTTAAGCATTCCAAGTATACACTCTTGAGGAAGGACATAGCTATTCCATGTTCTGTAATTATACACCGATGACACTGGAGCAGGTGCTTTATTTTCATCATCAACTGACTGAAAGACAGAAAAAAACAGGTAGCTGTTTTCTCTTTATAAAAACATAAAAGATGACAGTGCACAGTAAAGAAAAAAAAATGCCCGAATTGTGTGTTTAATGGTATCGCTCAGAGTATACTGTCGTTATTCGCACACTAAAACAACCACACATTCAGGGTCTAAAAGATAAAAGATAGGTGACTGATTCATGCAGTTTCTGAAGATAAAATGATATATTTCCACCCAATCCTGATTTCACACAAGAGCCTGTGAAAAATCACACTTAAAGGGGCTTCAGCAAGGCAGCGGCTTAATTGGTAGTGACGTGATGCGCATAATGTCTGCTCACCGGGTTAGCTGCACAGCACTGGCTTAAAATTCACACACGTGCACACACAAAATACAGACATAAGCACACATCTGAAAATCACCTAGAAAGTTCCTTGAGGATGAAGTGCAGCGCCAGCAATGTACAGCTTCGCAATTGTTTGGACATAGGTAGTTTTTATTTTGTTCCACGGGCGCCAATAGCAACCTGTTGTCATAGCAACACCTGATCATCTTACTTTAATGATAAAACGTTGGTGAAACAATCAACACACATCTGATGTTATATTAGCACTTGTATTGGAGGTATAATGTGTTTTGTGCTGCATTCTTTTAGGTCAGCACCACTCCTTTAACATTTACATCTTAAATTTCAATCATATCTCATGTTAAAAAAAAATTACAATTGAAATCAGAACAAATGACTTAATGTCTTGAATTCTGTCGAAAATCACACTAAAAAGAGAGAAAGGGCAAAAGAAGGGTGTAGTACAGTTATCATTTCAATTAGATTTTTTATTTTGCAGTATTAATTGACACTTAATCATTCCACACCCAGTACCTTAAAGCCATCTTCACGAAAGAGCGATCTTGACAGCTTGTTCACCTAACTACCACTGATTTATTGCCGCCCTCTTCGACTGATTGTGTTCAATTACGCTCAGGCTTTGGCATGATAACACTGGAAAGAGGTTATGAATTATGATGCGCAACATTCTAAGTGCAGACTCATAGATTCTTTTGTTAATTAACATGTCATGTTGTACGTGTCATGTTGTGTGTCTGTTGGACTGGTAAGAAAGCCATTTATGTATTTGCAGTTCCCTTGAAGCTGATTAACGAGCTTAGTGATCACTGGAAAAGACTAATTATTTTTGCCTCGTTGGTTTCTTCAGCATACTCATGAGGCGTGTGTTCTCTGGTGGGGATATTATGCATATTAAAGGCTCTTGATTAAACATATTTGGTTCATTAGTAAAAACACTGTGAAGTTTTATTTTTGTGTGCATGCTGAGCTAATCCTTAAGGATGTGAACAAATCACCCTAGATGTTTTTAAATTCAAATATTGAAGGTTTAGACTGTGAATGAAATACTTTTTTGAAGACATCACGTAATGGACAAATAAGTTATAAGAGGCTAAATACAGGTTGAATACCAAAATTGCATCCAATACACACTGACTATGAGAAGAATTTATGTCAAAAATAGAAAGTGAAGATTCCACCTTGACACCTTGCACCATTTCTGAACGGAAATATCATCAAAACAGGATCTCTTTCAAAAATCACTGAAGAAAATGCCATATTTAACAGGTTGGGTTCTCATTTCCACGAACAGACAATGTGATATGCAAGGTGGCCATTGGGAATTTGGGGAAAATTTTCTCGAATGGCCGGGGTATTTCCTGGCTGCTCCTGGCCATCAAGGCCGGCAGCAGTCTTGATCTTATGAAAATATGCGTGTGTGCCTAATTTAGTAGCCACTCAGTGAACAGTTCTTATTCACGTAACCCGACATCCACCTCCTCTTCGGTAAGATGGAACCCAATGTGAGATGGCGCGTTGGAGACACTTGAATCCGGAGGTATGTGAAGACTTCTGGGAGAAGGGTCGAATTTAGAACTGAGTCTTTGAAAGACACACAGAGCAGGACTTAGCTTGGCATTTAAACATGACAAAGATGAAACCGTTTCTTGGAATAGCCCCTTCACTTAGCGGCACCGGTAACTTGAGCTCCTCCTCACTTTCACCAGGGTCAAAGAATGCCCTCGCATCTTCTCTTTTTCTTTATCGCAAATCTCCCTCACATGTAAACTAAATTGGTTTATATTACCCGCCCGCGTGCGTAAAAATAACCACTCAGATGCCACAGCTGCTGTCTGGAAATAGCATCTGCATCTTGAGGTGTCTCGCAAGTAATTATACAGTCAAATGCCATGCGCTAATAGGCGAGTAAAGACGGAGTGCTCGTGGTGAATGTGCATTTTATCAAGTCTCTATTATACTTATTGCTTCCAGTCTGGTGTATATTCTTTGGACATGACACAGAGAACATGTGCAAAAGGTGACTGTACTCTGAGCACAGGTTCGGGTTGTTCAAGAACACTACAGTACAAACCTATGCAACCTTTTCTGGCTTGTCAGAGAGACTTCTGCCTCATGACTGCTTCACCGATCCAACCGAACCACTCGTGATATTTTACCTCATTTCACCAATCAAACGGGGCCAGGTCACATGATCACACACGGTTAACACAGTCCTACACTGAAGCAAAAATTTCATAATGAATTATTTACATGGCAGAAATCTATATTTACCTTACAGATGAGTGAGGATAAACTGTCAAGAAAATGGATGGCTGGAATACAAAAAAAGAACAACTAAGTCATGGGCTGTCATCCGTGTCTGCCTAAAATGTTGGCATTTCAACCTACAAGAACTCAATTTGGCTGCATCGGTCTGTGTTTGCAAAATGTAATGCTCTGTGGTTACAGAAAGTAATTTGTCAACACATCTTACATTTAATTCAATTCATTAATGGCTATTTTGTTAGCTTGAATGGAACTATTTCATAAGACACCACTTTAAACTGTACACTTGATGGCCACTTTTCCTCTGTTTTTACCACAAAATAATAAATAGCAGCAAATTGAAAGGCTCCAGTACAGTACAAAAAAAGAATAATACAAGGTCTATTGATGACAGAGCTCAAAGTTTTTAAGACATTCAAAGCTCATGCTTTGCACTCTCCCTAAATGTTCACTTAATTTGACTAATCGTATACGAGCCTTGCGCATGTTTCAGATCACTTCCCTTGACTTTGACCGCAAACTTAACACAGCATTAACAAGTGAGGGGCACAACATGGACTTAGCTGCAAATAGACTTCAGCATGTGTTAGCTGTGGAATTTACATAGAAATCGATGACAACTCACAATCTAAAGTGCTAACTCTATCACTGGGTGCAAAAAGGCCTGTGAGATTTCAGACTTCATTTCTCGGTAAAGAAAAAAGTAAGTCAATACAAGCAAGCCAGTGTTGCAGACAAGAAGACATGTTTCATCACCAGCCTTCCTGTTAGGTGTTGCTTCAAGAAAAGTGTTTTTTTTTTTTTAGTGTGAGCTGATAGTTGTACACAAGGTGTGATAAATGTGGGCGGAGGAATTAATGAAGAAACATAAATAAAACACATTGAGAGTGCGAGTTAAAGTTTTAACAGTGGACAGTGCGAACATGCAGACGCATCAAAACATGTTATTGCCACACTTCAACTAAATATGCCTTTACATTAACGTGCAGATTATCGGAGCAATATATGTGCACGTTGGGACAGTGAAGAATAGTTATCACAAAGGCGACCCGAAGCCATTTTGCCAACGAGGGTACAAGCTCTGCAAGCCAAGCAGAAAAAGCGCCTGAAGCGAGAGAGACGACTGTGTGATTGTGTACATGTAGGTGGGTGTGTGTTACTTTGCGTGCTATGTACCTTATACACTGCTGCACAGTACTTTACGAATGGCCCGTGACCAAGCAAACCGGCAATGAAAAGCTGGCAAATGTCGGCCTCTGTCAGCTCCCAAACTTTTTTGTATTTTACTGTATCCGCTTTTGATAGCAGGCGAGATGAGGGCTCACTCTTAATTGGATCGGAGGTGGGAACCGTTGTATAAGCTGACACTGCGCAGCCACTGATAAAAACAAAAGGCCTCTAGCCTACCTTTATTCTCCACATCTATCAATCCATTTATCTCGCCGTGAGCCGCAGTTGCCCTCTTGTTATCACACGTCCACTTGTTATTCGCATCCTTCATAACGGAGCCAAATGGAAAAACCCAATGACACACAAGCAAGTAAAAAAAAAAAAAAAAAAAATTAAAGCTACAGTTGATTCTGCAAACAATAACAAAAGACATTAACAGCTTAAACCCTGCAAAACATTTTTGGTTTTGCCTTTGAGCAGATTGTTGAATTTTTCCACTTCCAAATAATGGCATTAATCTAGCATGGCAGAGGCCATCTGCGGTTGACATCGGAAAATGGCTGCTCACACGCCGTCTGTGTCTGTGTTGGACTACTGGCAGAGGAACACCAGAGGGGCAAAAGGCAAGAGCAGTGACTCGCCTTTTTTTTTTTTTTTGCCTCTTTTACAAAACATTTTCCTCTTCAAAGAAAAAGAAAAACATCTATCACTATCTAGAGATTTGCAGAAAGCCTTATTAGTTGAGCACTCAAATGATGTGGTTTAAATCACTTCTCAATCCAGCAGGGTTATGGAAACAATTAAAAACTCCCAGTTTAGTTTAATTATTAAAACAGACATTATCAATGAGAATAACCTGTGATGTAATGCCACCCTCAGATAGCTAAAAACAGGTGGATTTTGCTGCTTAACTCATTTTCCACAAACGCAATATTAATCCCAATGCCACGTTTAGACTTTTGAAATCGCATGGAACATTTTATTGCGAATAATATTTTGGATTTGGCTTCCCCTTTAAATTGATATCAGTCCAGAGGGTGTCGAATAAACATACTTGCTATTAGGTCATAACGTCTAATGGAATGAAACAATGACCCATCAATCTTTGCAACAAGCCCAAGCATATAAACTGAAGTCCTGCAATTGAATGTAGCTACCTCGCATTTAAATAGTTTGTCAAACAATATAACCTTCACCACACAGCATCCACTTGCCATTACTGGTGTGTAGAAGGGAAGTGAAGGCAGCGGCGGAATCGCACGCATTGCCTTTCTTTCCTCCCCCTGCTGCGCTTCTCCCATAATGCTGAACAAGGGCAGCATCGTTAACACAGAGACCTGATAGATGGCTGGCTTGGCCCTCCACTGCCTCTTTTCATAAACCCGAAGATAAAACGGCTACACTGCTGTTGAACCTTTCTTTATGACGCTTGCACAAGTCACAACGGGGACTTGTATCGTTTGCAACATGATGCAAGTAATACAAACACGTGGAGTGGAAGTGTGATGTATAGTGAAGGTAGTGGTTCCTCTACTTCAATACACATGGGCCATTAAACTTGAGCACGCCATTGTTTTAAAGAAAAAAAAAAAGATTTTCTGTCTATATTGTCTTGTATAAAATACATGTGCCCATTACAGCAAAGTTCACCTTCTGTTCCCTCGTACACAAGCTCAATACATCTAACACAATTGAATATTTTAAATCATGGGTATTATTATATTCAATATGTGTCACAGGGGAGAATCCCACACGTTCACAATGTCCTTGGTTGTACTCTTTATTTATAACAAAACAAAAAGAAAAAAAAAAGAAAGTTTGATTTTCTTTTCCAAGACAACATACAGTTAAAGGGCAGACGCACTTTATGGAGCTGCTGCACATGCTTGAGGGGCTCACAATTAAACTTTCAGCGTAACCGATGAGTTCATTATACAGGACATACACAATACTGTCGTGAGTACTGTAGATGCTTTTGTACACGGTCACTCCACTCCAGTGCTTCTCTCTTTCCCACACTTGACTGCTTGATAATGCCACGTTTAAATCTCGGGGAGGTTGCGTGTGTGAGACAGTGGTTTGCGCTTGGAAGTAATTGCCTTCTTCTCGAGCTTTGAGTTTTGGAAGGACAAATGCTACAAACTGAACTCAACGATCCCACTTCATATCCCCTGGGGACACAGAAGATGTATTTTAAAGTGTCGGCACAGATCTACCATTTGCGGCCTAGCAACAAGAGTGACGCCGCTTCCAGAATTTCCAGACCAGGCTTTGCTAGCGTGTAAACTGGGAACCTGTCTCGGTTTCACACACCTCACCTTTTGGATTTCCCACCCATTGTGACAGTCCCGTTGAAGGATACCCTCACACTCTCACTGCTGCCGGCCCGTTCACAACAAAATGCCCTTCGCTCTTGCTTTTTTCTTCAGCCTTCCCCTTGCCGTCTGCATCGACCCCCCTCTCTCATTTCCTACCTACAGCGGCGTCGGTAGTGGAGTGGAGTGTCACCTTGTTCTGCACCCAGTTGCTTGTGGCAAGATGGTGATTAATAGCAGAGGAAACCAGTGTGCTTGGGAAAAGTGTGTGGAGGAGGACCGGATTTAAAATCATTGTGGACAATGTAAGAAACCAGTGCATAGTTGTTTTAGATCCATGCTGGCTGTTTTCAACCACCCATATTTGAATCATTCAATATGAGTGCTTAATATTTTCCAGAATTATTTGAGGCAACCAATTCTCAGCAGGGCGCACAGTAGTCCATGCCCATATAATGCCAGTATAACACCTCACAGAAAATTCCTGGATGTTAAACGTGAGAAACACGATGCTATAAGCGGATAATCAGATGCATATATGAGAAACATTTTTGAGGGTTTCAGAAATGTATTTAATACTATAATAATAATTAGCAAATATTGAAATCAAATTGCAGAGCTTTACCTGCTGTGTTACACAAGATGATATAATTGTTAATTTAAATGCATGTTTCCTTCAATAGGTGGGGATTGTGTAGATAAAATCATATGGATGTGTAATTCCCCACAGGACCAACTCCCCTCAACTGAATGAATAATCTGAGTGGCGTTTGTCATAATAAAAGTATAGGTAGGTGTCGCCAGATAATATTGACAAAAGCTTTGAAGAAACATATCATATTGTGGCAATGCTCAGCAACTTTAATATGTAAAAACTTCTTAAAAAATACATATCCCTGTCTTTTACAGAGCTTTTTTTGCCATATTTCACAAAGATCACAAAGATTAATATTTGCCTATGTCACATACAGATTATAAAAACAGCTTTCGTTGCTTTAAGTTAGGACTTCAAGCCAAAATTTGCTGTTTTTTGACATTTTTTTCACACATTGACACATTACAACAAAAGATAAATATAGTGGCATTCACCCCCCCCAAAGAAATTTTATTTAAAAAAAAAAAAATCAGCCGATTCCAATCACTGTTGCAAAGTAGAACAAATATTCAAGAACAAAGCACTGTAAACATTTCAAATCTTCTGCCTGTAATTTGTAAAGTGTTTTGGGATGAATAAATATGTTATTTTAGTCATTATATTTCTTTTATTTAATTGATTAATCAGTTGTTAGTATTCTGCCAAATATGGGAATGCATTTGCCTCAAAAAGTCAATATTAGCGGGGCCCTACTTTTGATGTCTCCTAAATATGAATTGTGAAGGACGGAATTGATATCAGATGATGTCTACAGGATCATTAAAACTAAGTTAGCAATTGTTTTGGAGAGAGAAATGCCTATAAAACAAAATGATGAGAAGCAGTAGAATTTAGTTTTTTTTTTTGTAACAACTAGGACTCTTAAAAAACAAAACATCTGAGAGTAAATCTACTAAAAGCATAAATATATTTTTGTACTGTAGGCTTTAATCACATCTCTTGATGGGAGCCAGGCAAAGCAACTTTTCAGTTATTTCATCTTGATAATGAAAAGAACCCAACATAATGTATCAGGAATCATCAGTTTGAACTTGAGCAACTTGCCAACTCGTAGTGGACAAAACTGTTGAGTCATTGAGCAGATGTCTGTGGTGTATGCAAGCTGTATGAGCAATTCACAGACAGATTGTCCCTTGAGCATGCTCATATGTCAGGAATATAACAGCTACATGATGTCGCTCTTTTCTTCCATTACCTAATGAGCACATCGGCTATGGATGGAAACTGGATAACTTCAAATTTAAGTAAAAAAATGACCTTTTTGGTCAATTGGCGACGGGAAAAACTTCACCCTGCAACATCTACTGTTGATGAAAAATGTTGGTTGGTTGTTTCATTTTGCAAAAACAATCTGAAGTAGCTGTTGAAAACAGAACATTATATTGTACTAACACTGCTCAACACTTTTTTTTTTAATCTGACATGCAAGTAAATTTTCTATATTATTTATTTTTTTAACTCATTTCAAATCCGCCCTCGTTTTTTTCTAGAAACCAGGCTTTCATACTATATATTAATGTAATAACAATAGTACTATATTTAGTCATGTTAATTAAGGCTTAGGTTCAACAACGGGATTTTCTTCTGAAGATGTCATAACTATGAATTACAATGCATGGAAAAATCCGTATTGCGCGAGCTTTTATGCAAAACATTAAGGGGAAGTCAACCCAAAAAAATTGTTTTGCAAATTCTACTCATGAGCAACTGATGCAAAAAATAAATGAAAATAATACATACTTTATTTTTTAAGAATTGCATTAGGTTTGGTTCAACCTTGTTGTTATATGTCAGAAGTACAAAGCACCAACGATCTTTTGGCGGTATTGACTGCCAATAGTAGAACAGACAGATAGTATGGTAGAACACAGGATACATAAAGTGGATTAAATTGTCTAATAAAGAGACCATGATCTATGACATTGAACTTCTGAACCCAAAACAAATCCATACAATATTCCCCTGCAATGAGCAACTGATGATTATTTATTGCCCACTGGGTGGGTCATGGGTGTTCCCTCGGATAGTGAGCCCGCTCTGAATTTCACCACTCTGGGATTATAATGGATTATCTTTGGCCACACGTTTTACACATTAGATACTCGACTGTTGTCTTGTTCACCTGTCATGAGCGCACATGGCTCACATTCAGTTGGACTCTCCTAAAAAGCTTTTCACAGCTTGTTTACAGGACCATTGGAGTCCATCTTGGCTTTTATGTATCCACCATCAGGATCTACATCTGGCCCAGTTCCTGTACGAGGCAACAATACAGCATCCTCATGCAGTAATGAATCAAATTAAGTGGAATGTCAACTCCGCTAACTGAACTCTCCTTCTCCTCTCAGCATGAAAGGAATGGTTTCATGGCTTCAATTTGTCTCTCCCTGCCCTTGCCCACACACATTTTGCATTCCAGGGGAAAATGAAAAATAGACGGAGGCACACATGTAAGGAATAAGAATAAAAAAAATAAATTAGAAAAATTGAGTCTTTACATTTTCTACCATATAACTACTTATATATATAAAAGACCTTACCTCATCATCACACGCGATTCTTGAGAAAATATAGTGTGAAGCAGGTTGCAACAGTTACGGAACGAGCATAGCACAACAATAACGATGTAACAATAATCAAACAGGAAACGGCAGGTTTTTCTATTCCTATTTGCCATGTAATCAGAAAAAAAAAATCATAATTTTCAACACACAGTTTGAAATTTATACCAATCTCTCCGCAACACTGAAAAGGCATGAAATTATATGGAACATGAATTGTAAATGAAATATTTCACAGAGAGTCATGCTTGATTGCTCTCTTCCTTGTGAAACGTCAAATAATGACGTGTTGTTTTCGGTAGGCTAAGTGTGACAGCGTCAAAGTAAAACAATATACACCCAGTTAAAGATACTTTTCAAATATCTATTTTAATGAAGTGATTCCAGCACAAATAGACGTTGCACGTCTCATATTTTGTATCGAGCCATAGCGGTGCGATGGAGAGATCGTTAATCTCTCATCAAGTGCCCATAAAGCCTCTGATTTCCATCGTCTCGATGAGCACTTCGCAGTCAAATGGACAGTTGGGAAAAGAGGATATTACACTGTGGATTTTGGTAATCCATCTCTTTGTAGTGATTCAGTGAGCAATTATCTCCTGATTGAGATTCTTTATTTAGTACCAAGCGACATCAATCAACAGTAGTTTTGTTTTTGTAGCCATTGGCAACTCTGTAAGTATCAAGATGTCCAGTTCAATTTACGAAGTCAAGTTGTTGAATTTTGTACGACGATGAGAGAGAGGGGGTCTATTTGCATCACCAGTCGCAAACCAAAAGGTGTATCCAATGTCTTGGGGGCAATGGGAGAAGATGAATAAGGGAAGCGGCATAAGACCCACTCTATATATAGCAGGTAATCTGTCATTTCATTTTTTGTCATCTCCCTACCCCTCGTTTTTTTGCTCTGAGGGAAGAGGGATTGATGTTCAGAAGATCAGAGGAAGTAAGGAGGGATCTTGGAGGCATGGTGAGAGGAGAATAGTGTGTGTGCGCGTGTGCACTTGTGTGTGTGTGTGTGTGTGAGGAAGCCTGTGTCACTGCTGCTTCTTTGAGGCCCGGTTCGGCTGGCCTAAATCCAGGTGGAATATTTTCGGTTCCCACATCTCAGAGAACAAGCGAGGTGTCAAGAGTATAGCACTACGACAAGCAACACTCTCATCTCAGAAGATTTCGTTCGACGGAATCCCTTCCTACGTTGCAAAAAATGTACTTTCTTCTCAACAACATTCATTATTTGCGCCTGGGGGCACATACATCCAAAGTGGACTTTGTTTTAAATATCTTCAGAGATTAACTGGATACACAGGAATACTTTCAGTGGGGAAGAGTCTTTTGATAAAAGTTCCTGTGGTCAGCTGAAAACAGAGATGACGCAGTGACTAGATCAAGATATGGAGTGAATGAGACAGGGTGTCGAGTGGGGAGCACGAGAGAAAAGCATGGGGGGATTACACGATAAAAAAGAAACAGAGACATAGAAAGCCTGCTGCTACAATACATCTTTGAGCAGTTGGCCGTGATCACACGCTCTCATAACACCCTGTACTACCTGGGCTGGCTGAATCAGAGATAGGATCGGAAAACAAAATCTCCAACTCCTTTACAAGTCCCAGTAAGAACTACGAGTGGATCTTCAATCTCTGTATACCAAAAAGCCGAGCCTGCAGGCATGCGCTAACGCATATATAGGGGTGAGCAGGATCATTGGAATAACTCAACCATTCACAGCTGGTAGACAGTTAGCTAGCTCGCTCCATCTCGAAACACTTACTCTGAATAATTCACAGAGGTGTAAATAAAATATATCCAGTGGCCTTCACCCAAAAAAAAAAAAATTAGAAACAAGATAGCTGCCACAGTGAGTAATGAGTTCTTCTCAAGTGAGCAGAGGAGTTTATGTGGCACGCAAGCAGATGCACATAACATCAAAAAGGACCTCACCTCAAATGTCAATTATTCACAGTGATATTGAAGGCTTGCGTGGTGCTGCTTGGCTTGAAATCAAATATTTTTCTGCGGCATCTGCCAATAAAAAGGATGCTCTGAACCAGCGAGAAAATCAAAACAGCAGTGATTGGACTAATGTCCAAAAGTACTACACACATGACACACAGAACAACAGATGATTGTGCACTTCTTCCAACACAGAAGAGTGTGATATTTTCTGAATAATGCATGAGAACAACAGCACGGCGTGGATCATTTTTAAAATAAATAGCGCTTTGATCAATGAGGCTGCAAGCTCTGTGTATTTGCTTAAACAAGCATGTCTCACATTTGAACTAGTTTGACCAAAGTATTAAGGGCAATGTAAAAGATTTTGGCAAAATTCTGGACTTTGTGCATTTGATTTTTTTGGGGGGGTCATATGTTCGGAAGTTAAAGGGAGACCATGTAGTTGCAAAAGTGTCTTATGACAATTTATTAACATGGTTTGTGGTGCAGGTGCAATCCACATCTCTTGGTCCTTTCCTTATTGTGCCTCATCATCATGGCAATCACTGCTGGTTATTTGGCTGGCAATGTGTTATTTTAAGTACGATTAAATAAAATATTATTCTGCTCAAACAGGCTGCAAATTGATTAAATATTACATGTTATGATTTCGAGAGTGGCAAAGGTGAAATGGAGTCTATCCTGATTAACTCTTGGCAAGAGGGTACTGGTCAACAGGCAATTGCAGATTGACAGTGGCAAATTTTGCTTTATGTATCCCTAAACATATTTTGACACTGATTTAAAAAATGCCTACTTTTTTTTTTCGAGCAAATTAAGTTTTTAAAATGTTTACTTTTTGTAGTTAAGATTGAACTGTAAAAGCTCACGCAATACGGATTATTATTATTATTATTAGTAGTAGTAGTAGTAGTAGTATTATGAATACCTAATGTGCTACAAGAAAAAATGAAGGAAGATTTGGAATCAGCAAATAAAATCTAGAAAAGTTTAATTGCATCTGTGATTTAAAAATGGAGGAAAACTTTGTTGGCCAATGTAATGCACTATTCTTTGAGAAAACAAATGAATTGAAACTTACTTTTTAATTCCCCACTAATTGAAAAGTTTAATCCAGCATCTTAATGTTGAAGTGCTGCCTCCTACAGTGAAAATCTAATGGCCACTTTTTCTTCTTCACACTCTAGCTCGTAGTAGACTTCACCTTGTCAATCGTCCAGAGATCGACCACTGGCCATCATGGCAACAAAAGCCATATTCAGGATTGCCTTTGCATGACAGGACTTCCCGCTCACAACAAGCACATTTTAGCGAGACAAAATAATATGTGATCCGAGGGGGATTTTGATGAAAACATATCACAAACACAATATTAAGACACTTGTGACACCTTTTTAAATTATGACGCGGGGCGGGTTCAGGTATACAAAAAAAATCCACCTCCCGCAAAATATTTCAAGTCAAACCACAGTCTGGCTCACAATCGGCTTTGAGAGCCCTTGGTTACTCCTCTGGGTGTCTGAATGCCATGACTCCTGGAGGAGTCCGTGCCAAGATCTGAAGACAGCTGCTCCTTCTCACCCCTCTCCCTCTTGTCAATCTCAGAAACATGTCCAACTTCCCACCCTCACCTCTTCCAGCTCATTACCATTCTGCTCCATCTGTTCGCTGATCCAAATCAGTCTTCCGCTCTTGTATTTTCCTTTGAATGAATAATTGTTTTGTGGAGGAAGGTGGGTGAACAAATAGGCAAGTAATGTGTTTGTGGGTGTGTATGTGTACTATGCATATGAAGAATTAGAAATGAGGAAAAAAATGTGTTTTCTTCAAATAAATAAGTGGAATAAATTGGAAATTAATTAGTTAGAAGATCATTTAGACATGGCCATCTTGTAAGGGGCTTACATGCTGAGAAAAAGTATAGGTTTAGATGATTAACTAGGCAATTGTAATTGTACTCACAGAATTGTGCTATTTGTGGGCGGGCTAAGTCCCCATATTTCGCCGATAGTGGGGTCCCACTGTATAAAGATTCGACTTCTTTGATATGCGACCTAAGGGCACTCAAGGACAGACTAAAGTAAACTGGAAATCTGATCATTCTTCTGGATTTATAACTGCATGGTATGCTGTTAATTCAAAGTGGTGTTTGTTTCAAATTTAATTGCATTACAAAATATGAATTGCAGAACGAGCTTTATCACAAGGTAAGAATAGAGGTGGATTTGGGGGCGCAGCATTAAGTTGTTTGTGAAGAAACGAGGATGTCCACCCGGTACTCTTCCATTCATGCTCAACTGACATGATCACTATCAGGCTCATAATTACACATTTGTTTGTGTGAAAAGCAGAGGCCGTAAGGTCAGAATGCGAATAGGAGGGAGTGAAATTGATAAACGACTGAAGTGGACCTCTATGTGCACCTCGATGCACAAGTGACTAAATCACATACCAAAACAAATCTCAGGCACGTCATGTTGACAAAAAAACTCAAGTGGGAGAAAAAAAATCCATCAGAAAGAGATTAATGATTATAAACGGTGTTCTCTACAATATAGTGACAGCCATGATAAACGAGTTTATGGATTCTGTATATAACTCATCAATAAAGTTCTGAAGTGTAGTCAATCATTACATCTTTCAAGCAGTGGAGGGTCCAAATAATTCAAGCCCAACTAGTTTGTCGCACTCTCAGTAGGATAATGCTAAAGAGTGAGCAATCAGATCTGAGCTATCTTAAATGTTTTTAAAATTGAAATTCCACCATCACTGTCACGTCTTGTCATAAAATGTCCCGTCCCGTTCAAAATCACCTTGTGCATAAACTGATGCTTTGATGAAACTTATATTTCACTTTGTTCATTTAAATCCCAACTCAATATATTTTTCTTAAGGATTTATTTTTTTTGTTTAATTCTTTTATACTGTCCTCACGGAAAATGAGAACAATTCACTATTATTACGCCTTCTCACCCGCTGCAGCTCTGTCTCCCTCTTAATTTCCCCACCCATCTATTGTCCTCAGATCATAGTACATGAACTCTCATTACAGTGGTGTTAATGGACTCTTCAGTGGCAAGATCCTCTTTATTATCCATTGACTGTGGACTACATTTCTAAGCTGATTAGCCTGAGCTGTCTATTCAGCATTTCAATTAAGAACATTTCGAAATAGTAACGCAGACTATGCCTTACATTGCATCACTGACAGAAAGCACGTCATTACGTTCAAATGCTCTAATCTCCGAAAAGCACTGCAGCAGCCATGGAATGAAGGAACTGTGAAGTAACGACATTGCAGCCAAGTGGGACTCTGAGGCAAATGGCAAAAATACCTATTAACAGCAAATGACAGCAGTTCAGACTAGCAGAGACCTGCAGTTTTAGCATAAATGGAACAGCTGGCAATCATGGGAAGAACTGAGGCACAGGGCAGGGAAAAGAAAGCCCATTGCTGCATATGTTTGCCCTTCTGTGCATGTCTCCTGGTTTTGTGATGTCATTAGCATATCAGCCAAAATGTGACAATCTCCGGGTATTATCAGTATCTGTGTGATGTCGCCTGCTTTATCAAATACCCTGTAAGCACTGGCATCACCGTGTTTTGTCAGTCTGACTTCTTTGCACACTCACTAATCCATTTGTTCATTCTTAATTTGTCCGTGTGCTGAACTTGGCTGACGCGGGGAAGATGATGACGCCATTACTGTCTATTGTATACTTTGGTCATCATTATATACTGTAGTAGTACAATGGGTGTCTTTCGTGTTGAACAGACACCAGATTGAACTGAGAGGAAATAGTGCCCGGGTAACTCAAAAGACTCAGATCTTATAATAAAGGAGCAACAAGAAAATATTATCATTACACTTCTATCTAAATTATTTGCATGACTTCTGCTGTCCGGTTCTTTGACATTTTGGGGTGTTTTATGAGCATCAAACAACGTTAAACACGTTGAAAACAAGTGTGATGGTGTATTTAAAAAAATTATATTGACAGGTTATTGCTTACTTAAATACTGCCTTTTGGGAAGAACATTGCTAATCCACAAAATGCGAGGACGCTTAAATCAAGGTACTGTTCCATTTCGAATCCATTGGAAAAACGCGCTCCTGATAAATAGTGTTTCCGCGAATAATCTGCATCCTGCATTCTTACTAATGTGTACGAAAGGATTTTCCCCGTGGAGATAGCCTGTGTTAGGAAAAAAGATTATGATTTGACATGTCGGGGAGAATGTGTGCGGTTACGAATAAAAAGGACAAAAATGGATATGCAGAAATGTGTGTGGTGACACCCAGAATGCTACAAGTAAAGCAACAAGGGTCTCTTGAAGACAAAAGTGATGAAGCGGAATAGAAGAACAACAGAGCTGTCAGATTGAGATTGAGTAGTATAAAGTGGAAATGTATAAAGTTGAGGGGAACGGTCTACAATGAAAGAAGTATGCATCCCAAAAGAGAAACTGGAGGAGAACATTGTACACAATATAGAGAAGGACTTACTGAGCACGTACTAAACGTAGTAAAAAGAGACAGCAGATGGCGGGGATTATTACGTTCTAAAATACTCTGGGCCCTACTGAGGGAAGGCCGCAGACGTAAAACTAGGAGCGTCAATCTGCCACTAAACGAGCTGCAGGTTCGCTATTACCATAATGACAACATGCAAAAGTAGAAAACGAAAGAATGCAACACAGTGGCAATCTACGAAACTGTGTGTTGGCGAGTGTGTTAGTGTTTTACCTTTTCCTGTGAGCGTGTCAAACCTTGAACCTGTCAAATGAGAGAGGATAAAATAGTATCACTGACATGTTCCGACCTGCAGACATCGCCTGTACGTTTGAAAACAATACAACAGTCTCCCGTTGGAAAGGTTAAAATGCTCATTTCTGATTGGCACTGCCCCAGATGTATTTACATTTATCAGTATTTATTTGATTAATTTAGGTTTTGTGTGAAGTAGTGTATTTGTATTTTGATGGCCTTAATTATGGAAGGAATTCACAACCTCTCAGTATGCAATACAGGATGGAGACCAGTGAGTGAATACTGCATGTGCATATAAATTAACATTAGAGATAGAGAGAGCGAGAGAGAGAGAGAGTCAATTACAGCGCCATCTACAACATGAACTGCTGCCCTGTAGAACTCACACATGCTTGGATCCTGTCAGCAGCATTTACAATTGCTCTTCTGTAATTGCCTATTGAGCCATGTCATCCACGACTTTCTTTTGTGTTTCTTGTTGCTTGTAATTGTTCATTATTCAAGCCTGAGTGCTGTAGTTTGTGTTGTTGTCAGGAATGTTTATAGAATTAGTCCGTTTCTACCAGTTAAAATGCAAGGCCCAAAAATTTAAATATTCACATTTCAGGATGAAGGTAAGATGAAAGTCATCATTGGGAGTTTACAGGTTCATCCCATTGACATCTTTCGACAAGGTTGACTTTGTAGTCGTTGTAGTATGTCTGGATTATGCTCATGTTTAGAATAACTTTCCATGAAAAAGTCAATGTAGTGTCCTCTGAGGTGATGGAAACAGTTGTGTGTTTATGTACGATATTGACTAGTTTTCCGTCCTGGCAGAGGACAGTTAATCCAATCCTGTGCTGGCAATCAACAGAGAGTAATTATTGTGCATGAATGCATATCCAGGAATTGTACTATTGCAATTGTATAACTAAAATTCCTCGCCATATTTTACCTCAACCAATTTTCTCTCTCTTTTTCTCACAATGAAATCGGAGAGTCTACCATTGATTTGTGAACATCAATATCATCATTAATGCAGACAACAATCAACTTTTGACCGATCACATTTCAAAACACCAGTGTTTATGACAGCAGCGTGCATAGACCGGAATTATAGAATAGTTTGGTATTCAAATTATTGGGAAAATATATAGCTTATCATGCAGATGATTGTATATTAAATGCGTTGTTCTAGTTATGACCACTTTCATGCTATATTTGGAGGTTTATGATGTATTTTGTTTACCATTACAGTATTCTTATTACAGTACTTTTATCATTGCAGTATTTTTCTATCGTTGCAGTACTTTTCTATCATTTCAGTACTCTTACCATTACAGTACTTTGATCATTGCAATATTTTTATCATTGCAGTATTTTCAATCATTCAGTAGTTTTTATCATTACAGCGTCTCCCCCTCTGTATAATGGACAGGCATTAGGAGTGTTTCCTTACACTTAGATACGTTTATACTGTGAATGTCTGCTGCTAATGTTATACATTAACGGCTACATTACGCCGCCGACTCTGTGTGATCTATATCTTTGCTGCTTTAACACCTCATATTTCCCATTGTGGGACTAATAAAGGACATCTTATCTTATCTTATCTTATCATAACTTCATTCTGACACGAAGGTATAGTGTACATCAGTTGGCTGGATTATTAAATACACACGGCAAATGTCTGACAGGGGTCAGCAACTTGGCACATGTGAGCACCAGGCAGGCACCAAGGGCCACATGAGTTTCCTAATTATTTTGACAAATTGTTAACATGTGGATACATTTTCACTTAAACAAATGACATTAATTGCTAAGTATAACACAATAACTACAGTCCAACTGATATGGATTTTTTTTGCCTCAAACCCTGGACCTTTGTACTGTGAGGTGGCCAACATGTGTAATGGTGACCATTCGCTAAATAATAGTGGACGCATTATTTTTTTTTTGGGGGGGGTCAGAGACGTGCCTCTTTTTCATGCCACAATAAATGACCAGTACACATTTAAGTATCCATTAGTCCATTTTCCATATTGCTTGTCCTCCTTAGCGTCACCAATGAGCAGGAGCCTATCCTGCCTGTCTATAGGCAAGTGGCAGGGTAGCAACATCATCCTAGTGTTGGGAAAATGAAGCTTCATGAAGCACTTGTGATGTTTTTTTACTCCTCTAGATGGTGGTAATGGTTGAAAGATAAAGGCTAGTTCAATGCAAAATGTATTACTATTTTTATTTTATTTTTTTTATTATTATTTATTTTCACGGCGTCTAGAGGAGTAAAAAATAATCACAAATATGTCATGAAGCTTCATTTGTTCATCACATACTTCACTCTTATATTTAACAGGAGATCAGGTAAACACCACGCAGCAAGGCTGCCACTACGACTCAAACCCCAAGCCTCGAAACTGTGACACACACACACGCATACCACTCCTGTGCTGCCCTCATTTAACTCACTACTTATTTGCATTAGATGTTATCAGATACAAGTGATGCCTCATTGAGTTACTCAAGGAAACAGTGGTTTAAATTGCAATTCAATGAATTGTCTTCACCAATAACAAGTCTGTCAGAAGCTGCAGCAGACTAAAGTAATCATACTCCATATTTTCTGGCTGAGTGGTGACGTGGCAGAGGTGTGAGCCTGCGAGGCAGGCGTTTTGCCTGGCTGAACCTGATGTTCATGCTGCCATTACTAGTCGATTTCTCACACTACCTGCTACGAATGGCCTAAGTGTTCTACAGTTAGATACAGAACGGAGCAATCATTTCTCCATTGGTTAAGCATCAATGCCCGACCTGACCTCAATTTAAAAAGGTCTGCCAGCTGGCAGCTGGAGCAAAGGCTCATAGGAGTAGAACGGGAAACAGGCCATGCACCACATTTAAAAGAATTGCCACTGTTCCATATGTAATGAGTTAATATGGTGATCCTCGTAACTGCTGCGGCACAAAAGAAAAAAAAATCACGTTAACCATGAAACATAACTGAACAGTACAGATTAGTGAAAACAAGGGTGAAGTTAACTGCTGTGATGGTTAATTACTGTACAACTGTCCTCACATTGGAATGTAACTGAAATGAATATTTGTGTTTACTTTCCGTGTGGGGGTTCCATTCATCTTTTCTGTGTTTGTAAAAGAGAGCAGTTGTGTGAAAAGTCAACCCCATTACGGAGGTTGGGTATAATCAAGCCGTGGAGACACTTTACGGGCAATTTTGACCCATTAAGTCCACTCAAATTGGCTACAACTGCCAAGCCCCTGACATACTCCCATGCCAGTTTCCATGGTGATCAAGACGGCAAATAAACATACCCACACCTACTACTCCTCTATCGCCCCACCTTTTCTCAGCCCCTAAAACGGCACCCATCCCACCACTACTATGTGCAAATATGAATGGAACATGTATTTATTCAAAGAAGAATAAAAATAAAAGATACAATTAAGGACTAAAAATAGTTCTTATATATTTTATTTGAAAACAACTAAAGCAATCCAACAGCTATATATGAGAACATTCTATGCCCGCCAACAATGTTATTAGATATCTGGTCAGCCAGTAGCCACATATTTCCCTCAGGAGTTGATGGAGAAAAAGCAGGTCCACTGTTGGGTTTACATTTAAAACAAAATACAACAACAATAATAATAATAATAATAATAATAAATAAAAAATAAAAATAATAATCCATCCATCCATTATCCAAGCTGTGTATCTCCTAACAAGGGTCGCGGACCTGCTGGAGCCTATCCCAGCTGTCTTCGGGAACCCTGGACTGGTTGTAGGCTACACAAAGAAACACAACCATCCACACACATAATCACACCTAGGGACAATTTAGAGTGTCCAATTAGACTACCATACATGACTTTGGAAAGCGGGAGGAAACCCGAGTACCTGGAGAAAACCCACACAGGCATGGGGAGAACATGTAAAAGGCGGGCGCTCGGATTCAAACCCGCACCCCGGAATTGTGAGGCAGACGTGCTAACCATTCGTCAAAAAACCTTGTTGTTCTCTGTTTTGTCTGTTTGGTGTGGTTAAAAGACCGTGTCGCTTCTAACATGAGCTGACTTCATCTTTCTACTGCTCAGCTCGTTCCTACTCAACTACATAACCAGACACATGACGCTCTAGCAAAGTTCCAACATATTGTATCTTTGGATATTTCAGACAAAATAATTACACAATTATTTTGAACAAATTTACAAAACATTCAAATACAATACATCAACTTTGCAAAATATATGGAACACAGTGCAAAAACTGGACCAATACTCAATTGGCTCCGGCAGTGAACATAGCAATAACAGAGCGAGCCAATACAACAGCATGATTCAGTAAAAAAAAAATTTAAAAAAAATGTTTTTTTAAAAAGTTATACACAGCCATGTTTTCCCAACCGACAAATAAGCACTCGATAAAACTCAAGCAGTAAGATAAGGTGTATTGATGATTAATTAAAGAACATCATTGCCAACGGCAGTCAGTGGAGTCTTTTGGCTGTGTGTCACTTGAAATGTAAGTAATTGGCCACTAGACTTTGGTGGTCTAATAAAGCTGAAGTGAACCTGCACTTGATTGCCTCTGTAATTGACAAAGTCTAATTCTCTGTGTGCTTTCATTTCCTTCACCTGATCCTCATTGGTTGATTGGGTTTATTACTTTCCCCACTATAATGTGCTAACAGACATCATTACGCTTTGTTGAATACTTAACAAATGATGCAATGGACCTCCAATTTTTAGTGCACTTTCACATGTTTTCTTTCCTGAGTCTATGACACAGTTTCTTTCTGCCTCACAGCTCACAGCGTTGCCTGTGTTTTGTTTTGCTTCAAAAGACGAAAGGCTCAGTGGACGTAAAAGAAATGCAGCTTCAAGGAGAACAGAAATGTTCTTCCCAGAGGCAAAGATACCACTTTTCAGCAAAAGGACAATCACTGGGTAGTGAGCTGCAAAGTTGGAGATGGAACAAGCCAAAAAGAATACACTCCCTCAGGAGGTGGAGTGTTTCTTAAAACAAATCGCAATCTTATAAGCACATCGTTGGCTTGTCTTCACACATGGTTTCATGACCCACGGTGGTCACACCTGATTCTCATCCTCTCTTGAGTCTTAATCAAGTTGTTTGTTTCGTAGAGGCTTCATTAGAAGTTTGTGTGATTGTTTAGGTGTGAATGCCTCTGAGGGAGACTGTGCGCCTGCTCAGGTGGATGTAACATACAAAGACTCATTTTTCAGCATTCGCACTTTCCATCACTACACTACAACTCATTATCAGGAAGGCTGCAATAGTGACGCCGGTGTTAAAATGTGTTTTTATTTATTTATTTTTCAATGATTTCTTTGTTTTACATTCCAACTCACAATCCTCACGGGTCCTAGCCTACATTACAGCACAAAGACTATTAATATTAGATGATGAGACCTTTTAATATTGCGCATACAAAATTAATCTGCACCTGAATAAACAAATGCACAGTTCAGGTGCAAAAGACTGAATATCAATGTCAAAGGGATACGGATGCTCCCCAAAAAATATTGAAGGTGTGATCATTTCAAGTTCATCCATCCATTATCTGTACCGCTTCTCCTTACGAGGGTTGCGGTCATACTGGAGCCTATCCCAGCTGTCATCGGGCAGTAGGCGGGGGATACCCTGAACTAGTTGCCAGCCAATCGTAGGGCGCACGTAGACAAACGATCATCACACTCATACCTAAGGACAATTTAGAGTGTCCAATCAACCTGCCTGAATCTGGGGGGAGAGCAGAGTACCCGGAGGAAACCCACACAGGTACGGGAAGAATATGCAAACTCCACACAGGAAGGCTGGAGCCGGAATCAAACCCACAACCTCTGCATTGTGAGGCTTTCGTGCTAACCAGTTGTCCACGGTGCCGCCCATCATTTCAAGTTGATGTTTCTAAATAACATATGTACCATTGAGCTCTACGGAAGAGGCATTCGGGCCAGTGAAGAAAAAAAATGTCGGCAGGATTCTCACTTTTATCCCAGAATTCTGACTAGAATTATGACTTTTTAGGGAACGGCAACCCAAATATTTTCTATGCAGGCATGGCATGCTAATTTGTATTGCGATTGTGGAGTATGAGATAAGCAATAAAATCCACCCCTTTTTAGCCATCGTAGGGGGCGGGCATTTTGCCACTTGCTGTTGACTGAAAATGACATCATAGTTTCTCAGGATCAGTCATGGCTCAGCAACGGGAAACGTGAGCCGTTACTACTTGTTACCTAAGCCCTGAGCAACTGTGATGTCTTTTTCCGTCGACAGAATTGACAAAATGCCCGCCCACTGAGCTGGTTTGACTTTCCCTTTAATGTCAAAACTCTGAGAATAAAGTGAGAATTTTGACTTTGAAGTAAAAATTCTGAAAATACAGAGTTCAGATATAAAAGTGAGAATCCATTATGAGTATAAAGAGAGAATTTTGACTTTGAAGTGAAAATTCTGAGAATGAAGTGAGAGTTCTTTGATAAAAGTGAGAATCCTGCCAACCTTTTTTTTCTTTAGTCATCGTGATGTCTGTGAAATTCTAGAAAGCTGGTCAGTGTGTTTTTTTTTTTGTTTTTTTTAATATAAGAAGTGTTTGTTTAAAACATGGGCAATTAAGTACTCAAATATCTTAATGATAACTGAGTGATCCATTATATCCATCGTATAGCGCTAATGAACATCAAATCTAAGTCGAATGGTAAATAATGATGAAAGGCATTATCATAACCAAAAGAATTGTCTCCTGAGGTCTATTAAAATTGTGCGTGAGGCCGTGAGGCAACGATTCCTGACGCCAATGTCTAGTAGGCCAAAATGATGCAAGCACAAACAAAGTACAGCAAGGACAAAAGACCAACATTATAACACATTCATAAGCACATGGTCACCCGTTATTAGCACAAACGGCAACATGGGTTGTGCATTATCAAGCATCACAAGTCATGTTTTAATTGGAGAAAGTATGAACACATAAAGAGATGTTTTGAGTGGCTCAGTGCTGCACAATGAGATGAAAGTACAACATTGCCTGATGGCTAAGCAGGTTTTTTTTTTTATTTTACGACGTAGTCTGCATGCAATAATGCAGTATATGCAGTTGGGTCATAGGAAAGAAAGTACACATCATTATATATATAAAATACATGAAAATGAAAAAAAAAATGAAAAAAATCAAACAGGAAACTTTCCGCTTTGACCCACAAATGCCAATAGAGAGAGAGAGGAAGAGGTCTAATACATAATCATCTATCCACCTGTTTTCTATCTCACGAGGAACACAGGTGAGCTGGCGTCCATCCCAGCCAACATTAGTCACAAGGCAATCACAGAGCGCATATTGACAAACAATCAGGCACACTGATTTTCACACCTAAGGACAATTGCAAGTATTTAATGGTCCTAATATGCATGATATTACAATGCATGAGGAAGCTGGGGTACCGCAGATAAGCGTGGGGGACAACATGCAAACGGATGAAATAAAAAGCATAGCTGAAGCCCGGATTGGAACCCCCAACCTCACAAGTCTGTGAGATGGATGTGCATTAGGCCATCAGTATGGTTCAAATAACAGAGCATTCTGTGCAGTTAAATAAGAGTAAATTAGGGTCACACTGTTATTCCTTCAGTACTTGAGGGTGAGTCATTTCAATAGAAAATTACTCATTGTTGTATTATAATATGCATTTGTTAAGAAACGACTCTTGTACTGTATTCCTCCATTTTGTCCGATCGATGAACTCGGTCTCGAAAAATGAATTTGAGGAGCAAATAACAACCACAGGTAATCCTCTTGAGACCCAGGTTAAAAAGGAACATCCCCTGTTTCGTGGAACATTTGTCTGGATCTCATCATTTATTCCTTATGATACTTGCCTGTACCACTGATTTCTAAATGGGATCCACCCCCACGCTGAATCAGACCATGAGCTGAAACGTGTGAGTTTCAGCTCACATATGGTTTGACAGTATGCATGACAAAAAGTTTATTAATACATTCTGCCTTTCTCCTATATGAAGTGATACAGTATGATCAATGCTGGTAAAAGCACATACCGAAACTCCTAAGTATCCAGATTCCACACACACATACGCATGCTTAAAATACAACCTGCAGTATGCGGTAGCATTGGGAGTCATGCTATTAGGTGCTCTAAATTGGTCCCCATGAGATGAGTGCCACAAGCACATGGCTGACCTCTTCCACATGAGCTGTGTATAAAAGTATTACACTCTGTCACCTGGATCAATAGTTCAACTCAGACAACTGAAGAACTAACATATATAAGGAACTTGTAAAATAGAATGAGTTGGCATGATGATGATAAAAGCAAAGGTCACCGGATAGGTCGAGAGCATTTGCTTTTTGGACAAGTCATTAAGTTGGTCTTTGGATCATCGTTCGAAAGCAGCTTGTGAGCAGGAACGGGGATACAGGGTGGCGAAGGGTGGCCAAGCCCACCCTGTTCACCCTTTGGCCACTCCCCTGGCCAAACCCATACCTAGAGAAAATTTTATATCTACAATTCTTTTGACATTTTCACATGGATGCATCCACATGGATTCACGGACCCCTTGATGCTGTGCCGCTATTTTTGTTAAGATCAAGTGCATATATTGTAAACGTACGATTGATTTGAATGCAAACTGTTAAAAAAACAAAACAAAACAGAGCATTCAATATTTGGAGTCAACATCAATGAAAATCATTACTTTCACACCGTAGCAAGCAATCAACATGGCCGAGAAGTAATTACTTATCATGCCATCCTCAGTAATGGCTTCATGAAATAAAATGCACACATGCACGGCCACTCCTGGCCAGCCCACACTGAGGTGTTGTTCCACTCTGGCCACCCCTCTGAAAAATTTCTATCTACGCCCTAGCATGCGGCCAATGTTAGCTCATGTTATATTGAGGAGTATTTTAATCGTCAATGTTATACTGATCCGGTCTCTGACAGGAAGCAAAGGTACAGAGAGTAAGCCGATAGGATGTTCAACATTATTGTGTAATTTTTCTGCCTCTGACTGAGAGTTCAATATTCCTACGGAAATGCCTGTAAAATAGTACATTCATATAAATACTTTATGCTACACCTCAATATAGTTTTATATCAAATTAAGTCACATTAGGCTAAGTGACTTGTGTAATGTAAAAGTCCTATTTTTTTTGTCCAACCACACAGCAGATGAACATTTAAATAAAATGGTGTGTATCCACACAGCTCTCATACCCAATAAATCTCCACTAATGTCCTCACACACTGCGCTTACCATAATATGAAATCCACTTAGATGATGAAGTAAATGCCATAATTTAAAAGCCCATGTAAATAATGCATTCACGACTCATGCGCAATATAAGATCAAATATGGCATTTTTACCAAAGTTCTATTTGAGATTAAGTGCAGAGTGGAAATGCCACCCACTGCTCTACATAAATAATCCAAGTAGATTTTCAGCAAGTAGGAACTAATTAAGAATACACTTACAGTTTCTCCGCAATCAACAGGTATGTGTGCTGATTTGCATTTAAAGGGCACATCCGCATTATTTTTAATTACTTTTTGTCATATATGTTAAAACTCTCAGTATGACCAGACAGTAGTATGTGAGCAAACTGATTTGTGGAAATAATAATCCCTCTCTGGCCCCATATTGTGCCTCTGATTTGATTTGCAAAAAAAAAAAAAACACCACACCTGATCAGACGTGTAGTCTGGGCAGGCAGGGGAGGCAGAGTCTCTCTGTCCCCTCCCCTGAATGTGAAGAATGAAAAAAATGTTGTTCCCTGGACCATACTTTTCATTGACTTCATCTTTCAATTCTGTCTTCAATTTTGTTTTTGAATCCAATGTCGTCAATGATTTAATCAATGAAAATTAATAAAATGGATAAATTTGAGTATTTCATGTTCAACTACATGGCCGGGAATGAAAGAGCGGCTGCGATGCGTCTAATGTCTTTCGTGCCTCATGCGACCACGCACACATTAATTATTAACGCAAATTTAGTCTTTCTGATCATCCAGAAAAGCACGGTAGAGCTAAGAAAGTACCGTGCCGCTGCCAGCATGCGGCACTGCTGTGAGGTCAGACCAAATGATTTTTTATTTAAAAAAAAAAAAAAGAGGTATCAGTAAAAAAATAATTAATTAATAAAAAAATAAATAAATTGCTTATGTTGTATTACAGTAATGAACAATGCGGTATTGATTGAAGCATACTGTAACTGAAAGATTTGAAAAATAAATTTCAATTCAGGACAAAATTGTAACATATGTGAATCTACTATTTGGGATTCATATTTTTAGATCCAACTCCAAAGCAGTCATTTGTCACACCCTGATGGACTGTCTCTCAGTGACCCCTTCACACCGGGCAGCTTCACATCATCCGCAAGTGGAGATCTTCTAGCAGTGCCATTTAAACGTAGTTTTATGCGCACCGATCTCCTAATGCTTCCGCCATGCAGACCGTGCGTCGACAAAGTTTACTCCGACAACGGCGCAAACGACTAATTCTACTAGCGTGCGTTTACAAAACTATCAAAGGAAAGAAAACAACACCCGTGCGCACAGTTAGACTGCACTTTGGGCAAAAAATAAAAATAGGGCCCTTACTTTTATAGCAACACTCCATTACAAAAAGTCATGCTACCATTATAGTAGTATATAGCACTGCTGCAGTATTTTGTTGAAGTTGGATTAACAATCTCTGTGAATATTTTTAACGATGATGCACTTTTATAATCGCATATCATTATGAACGGCCATGTTTGATCATCACGATTCTGCATGTTAATGAGAGGCGTGACTTTGATCAGAGATTCAAGGGGTGAGGAATTTCAGATTGTGAAGTGAGGCAACATTCATATCTTGCTAGCAGTTTTAACACTGCAAATTGCCCTTTCAACACAGTCACAAGGTGTCGTTTAGGAATTGACGCTTGTATTTCTGATGTAATACTTAACCTTCAGTAAAACAAGTGTCAGGCATAAAGTCACTCAATTCCATTCCTGAGAATCTGATTCTTGTTGAAATGCCAGTGCAGATGGACAGAATTCTTAAGAGGCCAACAGCGGTGTCTGCAGAGTTTAACTCAGGGTGAATTGTGCCAATGTCGAGCAATGCCACGTTGGGCCCTGGCGGCTCAAGTCCCTGGCAGAGAGAACAAGGCCTGCTTGTTTGGCAGGGGACCTGCTGACACGAAACATAATGCATTCAAATGCTAATGAATGGGAGTGAATAGATGACGGCAGAGCACCTTGTCCTCCCGAAAGTATATGAACGTCTATATAAGTCAAACACATTGGCATACAGTAATTGAAACACACACACCCACAAACACAGACTGCTCACTGGTACAGAACCGCCTGATCGGTCTCATCACCAAGGAGACCAACACTAAGCGGGCGCCTGGCAGAGACAGACTGCCATTTAGCATTTAGGACCCCACAAAGCTTTCAGGCAGAGAATGGAGGCCTTTTTCAATAAAAGAGAAAATGAAACACAAGGCAATGCATTAGTCACAGAGAGAAATCGGAGAGAATGAATGAGTGTTTGAGATTCCCATTAGAGTGCAGAGGGGGAAGCGAGCAGGTTAGCAACAGATCGACAGCGTAAGAACACAGCTGGAGCGATAAAGAAAGGAAATACCAGCATGATAAAAGCCAAAAGGAGAAGATTGTTTCTCCTTTACATCACTGCGTAAATGAGCACTGAGAATGATTTGTCTAACTAACATAAAACCCCTTTTGAGATTCAAGAGGCACGTGTGAATTTTAACTGACGTCATAAACGAGGGTTTCTATTAATAATCATATCCACCTGAGCCTCGACCGGGTAGGCGGGAGAAATGCAGTGCAAATGAAGTGCAAGGAGACGTTATTGTGATTTATATTTATGCAATTTGGGGGAAAAAAACATGATATCGGGGTAGGAAGATCATATAAGAAAACATTAAATAAACTATTGGGCTACTTGTGAAGAGCGAGAAGAATAGTGAATGATTGCGTGTTAAATGGGTTAAGCTTGAAGGGAGTTAATCTATACAAACACCCAACATAACCAAGGGTGAATGTTTATCTGTTTTCCACATGCTCACTTGTGTCCAACTAATTCAAATTTAAGCTTCCCAAGCTTTGTGGTCTCTCACATCATTCCACTCATTCATTCAATCGCTTGGTTAAGGAAGATAAAATGGTCCTCTGAGTCTTACTTGACAATCAGCATCCAACACATAGTGAGAAGAATTCCATTTAATCTATGAAATGTGCTTTTTTTTTAGCATTAAATGCATTCTATCAACCTTTATCATTTGAAGAGCTACAACAGTTTTTAGTCAACATCACAGAACATACCATACCATTGAGGGGGGGGGAATAAACAACACATGCAGAAAATGTACTGTAGAGTAGTTGGCACACAAATGACACGGATTCTCACAATTTATACACACACCACCTCTGTTTGTCCAACATTCCCATTATTCTCACCCCACATTTTATTATGCCAATGCAAAGAGGCCATGTCGCCACAGAGCCCTTTAATTGGACATCTATTCTATTCCACTGGGCAAAGTAGAAGGAGCATGTCCTACTCCAGCCACCCAAGACCCACATTCCATTCCCAAATCATCTTCTAAATACCAAGAAATTGCTCTGAAACAGGACAAAAGCGCGTGTTAATAAAGCAGCCCCCTCCCGGGTACGATTGCGTCATTGATTATCGCATGTCATCATTAAAACACTGTGTTTCATCTCGCAGCTTTAATAAAAGAAAATGTCAACCGTTTACAAGCCCGAAAAGATGGATCATGTGATGTCGTGCCATTGATTATGAGATATGTTTCAAAGAGTCGCACAGGCTCTGCGAGAACACTTCCCACCCTTCTCTCTGCTCTCTTCACTCTCATACATTCTGCCCACCAGTATCCTATCCACCACCATGCTCTGTCATCCTCACACGTTTTGTGTCATCACAACAATGGAAGTGAGAGCCAAGTGGAATTCCACATGCTTGGCCATAATTACAGTTGTGATGGTGCGCAGACAGTAACAATTTAATAGTCTCTGGGTAATTACCCCAATTGAATAGATGGTAGCTAAATGGATTGTTTGACAAATGTGCATGTATTTTCATGTGAGTGTGTGCGTTAGGGTCTGTGTGTGGGTAAAGTCAGTTACACGGATTCCAGTAATCTGTCGAATAAAATACTAATTAATTGTTGGGATGGGTGAGCATATGCCAAGGAAGAACTTGTTAAAAGTTAAGTGAAGACATAAATTAGTTTACTCTGTTTGAGTCACTAGATAGCATAAAAAATAGACATTTTTCAGACCACAATCTCTTTAAATTGGCACATTATGCGTACCGTTTGCCTCATAAATATGGTGATGTCGGAACATAAGCGGTAATTGCTTTTGATAAAAAGCACAGGACAGTGAGGCTCATGTATTAAACTTCATAATGCAACGGTTCCGCCTCTGAAACAACATAGGAACCCGGAAAATTCAGTTGATCCTTAATTTGTATTTTGTCCGAATGAAATCTTTTTTTTTTTTTTTCTGACACAATTGTGCTTCATACTTTAGATCAAAAGACTTTTATCTCTGAAACAACGCCGGTACAAAAAAGGATGTTGTAATGATGCAAGGGGGGAAAAAAATGCTTCAAGAGCATGACGGGTATGAACTCCAATGGGCATGAGTTGCGGTTGGCATCATCTCACTAGCTTCAGGTAGCCTGAGTGGCTATAATATGGCCATAATTTTTCTCGCTCTTTTGCCTAAATGCACGAATCATCAATGAATGCCACAATCAAGAATGACTCAAATATCCGGATTCTGTCCTCTATGTCTTTTATGTTGTCTTTCTTTGTATCTGGAGCAGCCGGGGTTTTGATTCCCAATCAGAACACCAGTGGTTGTAGTTTTCCGTTGCAGCGCGTTGGTTATCTATGCGAGCATCAATTGCCTGGTATGCAGTCGCCAGCTATATTTTTTTTAGTGCAGTTTGGTACATAAACTTAAACATCCACCCCTCAAAATCCTTCTCGTATATGTAGTAAAAATGTGTTGATCAATGTAATTGGAGACAGTAAATGTAATATCTGTACTGTGTTCATGTGCTATTGTGGTATGTTCATCCAACGGCAAATCACAAACCACAAAAAACATGAGAAAAGGCTGCATTAAACCAAATCACATACCTAGTCATACAAACATCTCTCAACCTCCACCAGCTGAAACGCGATTGGATTTCAAATAGCTCCCACAATCACATCTATCTGATTGCCACATGCAGTATGTACCTCAGCCTCCCCTACAATCACATCACAGTGCACATGCTCACAACAATCAAGAGCAAGTTATCAAGCAACAGAGAATTTTATACCAAGGTTGATCGCCTGGATAACACATGCACCTTAGCTGCGTGAAGCATCAAATACGGTCCTCCGATCTGATAATCTGCTTTAACGTTGCCTTTTTTCCAGGATCATTCTAATGCTTACTTCCTGCCGTGTGATTTTTACACCACTGCTACCCACTGAGATTATGGGACCATGTGTCTATGTTTGTGTTTTAATACAACAGCATCCCATATGCACTCCATACTAGTTGAACCACAGTATTGGTCCCCTGGCAATGGAACATAAAGGAAGTCAAAATTTAAAGAGCATATTGTGCTGGTGTGCCACTATTATAGATTCTACTCTTTGGGGAAGATTTTTTTAGTAGATATTGGTGTGCATTTGCATCCTTGTCCGTTCATTCAGAGGGGAATATGAGGTTTGGATAACTTGTGTTATAAAGGACATCCTGTCTCAAAATCTCTGTGTTAATAGGTACACCAGAGGGAATTTTATTAGATGGAAAAACTAGACAAAAACAAAAACACGGTTTCACCACTCGTCCGAGGATTTTGTTGCAACCAAATGGATGTCAACTGGCTTTTCTTCCCTTACAATGTGGCTCAAACTCATTAATTCTCTCATTGTAGTCATCACGGAAAAGACAAAGGTTGGAGTAGAGAACTAGTAATTCAGAAGTGATTTTGAAATATGAGTGGAGGACAATAATTAAAGATTAAAAACAGGCACAACAGCACTACAGAGGTTTAGGTTTCAAACCATGACACTGCACATTATCTCCATGCTTACAAGTGCATATCGAAAATGTGGAAATTGTCTTTTGGTGTCAGGGAGAGTGTGAATGGTTCTTTGTCAAACATAATGAGTACATGCTCATTTATACCCCACGGCATTATGGAAATTTTGGGGATAAATGGCTGAATAAAAATCATTAGATAATAAAAAAGCATTAAAATTACAATTAAACCATGTTTATTAAATGCTAAAATAATGAGGTTTTTTTTTCTTGCGCAATATCCCGGGGCATTGTAGGAAAACAAATGTTTTTAGTAATTAGCGTTCGAACATACAGTGGTACCTCAACTTCCGAACTTGATTCGTTCCGTGGTTCCATTGGTAACTCAAAACATTCATAAATCGAGGTAAATTTTCCAATTAAAATGAATTGAAATGCAATTAGCTTGTTCCACCCACCTACTATGCGACATCTACATTTTATGAAATGTCATGTCATGTCATTATCCACCCCGCTTATCCTGTACAGGGTCGCGGGAGGGTGCTGGAGCCTATCCCAGCTGACTACGGGCGAAAGACGCACCACACCCTGAACGGGTCGCCAGCCAGTCACAGGGCAGACATAGACACCGTCACCGAGTGGGAACTGATCCCACGCTGCCCACACACAAGCCAGGCAGATGTACCACGACACCATCTGTGACTCATTTTACGAAAAATTATGTATTATTTTAAGTGGTATAAATACTGTGCAATTAATATGAAAATAATTGAAAATATACTTCACAGTGATGAAATGACACTCAACAAACAAGTGCTTATTGTGCTATAACTTTAAGTGATCAGTGGAGGACAACAGCTCCGCCTTTGAAAAAGAGACTTCTTCCAAAATAATCGTATTCACATATTTTTCCATTTTTCTATTTTCTATTTTTTTTTTGACAAAAAAAAAAAACAATCCAGGCAAACGTCTTTTTTTTTGCCACGTTAATGGCGTTAAGGCGACCGCTGTTACAATTGTGAATGGAAGAAGTGTTTGTTTAGGTGGAACTTTCGGCTGCACACACAACAGCTTGCTGCCGCGGGGAAAAGACAAGTTGTGTTCGTGTGTGTGTTTCTTTTTTAATTGAAACAACATGCCAATTCAATAAAATCTGTAGATATCAAACATACAGTCAAACCTTTTGGCCATGTTAATCAGAAATCTCGGCAGCCGCTGTGAGAATTGTGATTGGAAGAAGCGTGTGTGTGTAATAGCGATGGGCACAACCATTTTTTTTTTTTTACGTGAACTAAATCATTAGAATCAGTTAATCACAAAGAATCTTTCAACAGATTTGTTCACTGAATTACCCCTACCCCCTTCCCCATGCACGGACAACACGAACAAAGGTAAAAAAAAACTTGTTCACTAAACTCATTGACTACCATTGACGGCTAAAGACGTCAAAGATTGATTTTTTTTTTTGTTTTTTTTTTTGACTCGGCTGGTAGTGAATGAGTTAACGAATCGTTTGAACGGGGTCGGGGGTTGACAAGTATTATGAATAAGGCTGTAGCATTGAGGCTGGAACGGTACAGAGATCACACCCGGAGGGCGGGGGGACTGACCGGCAAAAAGATGAAATGCCCCAGCTCTGGTATTTGCTAATACGTTCGATGTTCGAACGTATTTACCGGTCAAAAATATTGACTCCACATTGGCAGTTCCAGGCTTCCATAGCTTTTGTTGTAATCTGCATTTGTACTATTTTTTTAACTACACTCACCTTAACTACATTGTTTCAAAATAAGCATCAATAGTTTAACAATATACAAGAGGCTTGTAAATGTAAGTCTGTGCATTTTCTATAAATAACTCTTGATTCTCCTCTGAATGCTCGTATTGAACACTTCCACATGAGTCAAATAATAAAGACGTCATCAAGAATACCACTCGCGGGCTGTAAATTCTCCAGACAATGGTCTGCTCCGTTCACAAATAGAATCAATTGGACATAATGCGGATGTTGTACAGCGGAGATGGCAGGTTTCATGCCTGCTAATGCCCAATCTGACTGATTGGGGCCCTGCAGCTCATGTCCATATTTTTCTTTAATGAAAACCATCAACATTGCTTAAAATGAAACAACAACACGAAATTTGTAAATGTTTAACCTGCATTTTTTTTTTTACTTCATATCCCACCAGCAATGACAACACACATGTACAGGCATTCATCTGCGGTAAATATCTGTCCAAGACAATCCTAAACTATTTTATATGTTGTCCTTGTTATAGTGTGGACATCACAGGATCTGCGTTATCTCACCACACTATGGGCTTCATCAAGCGGCATGAGGTGATTTAGACATTGTGTAGATCAATGAACAATCAATTTCAAATTAGTGATGCAGGGCTGCAGTAATCTAGGGAATTGAGTTGGAAATAAACATACTGTGTACAGCATATATTTAGAACATTGACATCAACCGCCCTGATGAATGAATGGTACGGTGAAAGATCATTCAAATGAACCAGTACGCAACTCAAGTGAGGAATTTTCTCAATGTGAAGCCTGCTTTGCACCTTACATGCAGTTGGAAAGATGAATTAGACAACTCTTGTCTAACCTAGGGGTGATTGGCGGGCCACAATGGGTTCTAAAATTTAACAGAGGGGACGGACCAGAAGCAGATGGATGGAATGTTTTGGTAACCTCACCTCATTGAATAAAAAAAAAATAAAATACATTTAATTTTAAATGAAAGTGAACAAAAGCATTACAACAATATATATATATATATATATATATTTGAAAAACCACAGTATTTAGAAAATAAAGCATTAAAAAGGTTTATTCATTGAATTCTTTTTAAGTTCGATGGGCCGGATTAATACGTTTAACGGGCCGCATGTAGCACCGTAGTTTGCCCACGCCTGGTCTAACCAGTTGGCAAGCATTGCCACTGGTTCCTGTTTTGGGATGTGGCTAAAACTGGCAATACTGTGATTACTACGCAAGTTATTTTCAAATCAATTCAAAACACTATTTAACTTTAGTATTGTTGAAATTTTGAACAATGGTTTCACCCAAAAAAACATTTAGTTCCGCAATGCCTGATCTTTCAAAATAAAATCTTTATTTTATTCATCAATTTACTTTAATAGCTATAACTTTGTCCTAAAAAAACTATTTAATAACTCAGTTGGAGAGCATTATGCTACAAAGTCAAGCAATCACTGCAACCAGCCAATACAGTCCAGGAACCTCGTGATCCTGAGGGATCAACTGTAATTTACTTGCCGGGGGATATATATGAGGACTGAGGGACACAGACGGTCTTTTAGCACACACTTGTGGGTTTCATGTGCGTGTAACCACCACAATTGAACTAAGCAGCGTCACACTCAAGCTAAGTAAAATAAATCTGAATTTGTTTGTGTGTACCAATTATTTGTAAGTATTCAACTCAAGACTCATCTATCTTGGGTTGCAGGGAGATTGGCGGCAGCAACTCTACTTAGAGCAATAATAAACCTCCAATAGAAACAAGACACACTTAGAACAATTAACAGGAATATGTGAACAGTTGTATTTATATATCCCAAACTCCCCAATATTCAGAACATTCAATCTCTCTTTAAACATATATTCGTGTTAGTTTGTGTCAAAATTGGTGTCAGATCTGACCCACAAAAAAAATGTCTGAGATCTCAGAAAAAACAAACAAAAAGGAAAAAAAGATTTGTCCAAAAAAAATCCTCTTGACGGTCCTACCACCCTCCAGGGAAATAGGTGGCCACGGGAATCCAACGTCACTCGCCGGCGTCCTAGGAAGTATCCAATCCACTGCCGGTGCAGTTCAAGCTTTAGACGATTCTTTTAGTCCCAGAAAAAAAACAGCCTGCACGAAACGTGCAGAGCAATCATTCAATGTGGCCCCAAAAACAACAGTGCAACAATCGTCCAGTGAAAAAGAAATTAAATAGAATAAAAGAAAATACGTGTATCTAACACACATGGAGTCCTTCGTGAGCCTGTTAGCTTATCTCACTAGGTAGTACACTTGCTAGGAAGGCATGTGCGAGTAAAATAGTTTACAATGCTTTAATTTTTTCAGTTATATCTCACCATTAGCTAATAACAATCTCAACGTTCACAAACCTTCATCCTGACTGTTTTTTTCAGTTAAACATCATGAGATACATTGACACAGGAATGTTAATTAGGCACATTCGACAAAAAACTCACCAGGATCGATAGTCTCAAAATAAATCGAATTTCCTTGGCAAGAAAACACCACAGGATTTGAACTCCATTCGCTCACAGTTCACACAAAAAAGTTCAACGGACCAGTATGGTCTATTCAGAGCCTTTCTCCTTCAACTCGCATGAAACAAAATGCTAGAAAGTTCTCTACGTCTCTCGTACGAGATGAGACGTCATATCAATGCTGCGGTGCGTTCTAGGTCCGTAGGAAATAGTAACAGCGCTAAGAAAAAATCACATTAACAGAAAATAAGAATAGGAATAAAAAAAGGCTGAGCCAAACATGGGTTACATTCTCCCCCTCTAAACGGCATGAGTCTCTTCATGCAACGTTTTACAGCTTGGGCATTGTGGAGGTTGTAGTACAGCTCTCGAGAACGCAACGCTTAAAGCCTGAAAAAAAGAACTAATAGCCAAGTTCAGTGGCTCTCCCAGTTCATCATAGGTAAACTTTTTAGGTTGACGTCTTTCTCTTTCGGAGCGTCGCAAGCCTATTGACTTAACCGCCGCATCATCTGTTTTGACAGTGTCAGTACTGGGTTTACAGTCTGAGGGAATAACTGTGTCAGTCAGGGTAGGAGTCAAGTCAGGTTCAGGGATCTCAATAAGATGGTCGGAAGACCTATCTGTAGATGGCAACTCAACACTACTCAACCCAGGAACTTCATGTTGTGAGGTCATGATGGACCTATCAAGGTCAAGTGTTGGTTTCTCTGGCCTTGCAATATCAGAAGATGACACTGAGGGTTGGACATGCTTAGGAGGTTGGAATTTAACAGGAAACTGCTCAGTTTGGGTATAAGGGCCCTTCGTGATTATCTGCCGCTCCCGTGAGTCAATACAAAATATCTCTTCATCACTCGTTTCATCCTTGTCACTGTACTCTCCTTCACTTCCAACATCAGTCTCCATCATCTTATTTGTCTTGCTCCTTGTCTTCACTTTCCTTGAATTGTCTCCTGGAGAATCGGATTCATTCTGATCCTCCACAGGTAAGAACCCACAAGGCAAAAGAAGATCCCTGTGTAAAGTGCGCTGAGGACCCTCTCCAGTCTCTGGTTTAACAACATAAACAGGACTGTCCTTGATGCGTTTTACAACAGTGTGAATGGTTTGCTCCCAACGATTTGCCAGTTTGTGCTTTCCTCTGACATTAACATTCTTTACTAGGACCCTATCACCAACAAAGAGTTCAGCAGCTCTTATTTTGTTGTCAAAACGTGTCTTATTCTTCTCACCCATCTTCTTTGAGTGTTTGGAAGCAAGAGCGTAGCTTTCTTGGAGGTTTGCACGAAGAGTTTTGACATAATCTGAATAGGACTTTGGACTAGATTTGCCAGGGTATGTACCAAGGATAAGATCAATAGGCAACCTGGGCTGTCTGCCGAACATTAGTTCGTATGGGGAATACCCTGTCGTGTCATTTCTGGTACAGTTGTAGGCATGCGTTAAGGGCTTGACGAAGTCTCGCCAATGGAACTTGTCCTTCTCCTCCAATGTGCCTAACATAGCTAGCAATGTCCTATTGTAGCGTTCTACAGGGTTTCCCCGGGGATGATACGGAGTGGTACGGATCTTCCTCGCCCCAACCAAAGCACAAAGCTCCTTGACTATTTTAGACTCAAAGTCTCTCCCTTGATCACTTAGCAGACGGCAAGGAAACCCATAGGGAATGATCAAGTTATCCCAAAGCGTTTTCGCTATCGTTTTAGCTTTCTGGTCTCTTGTAGGTACTGCTATGGCAAATTTTGTAAAATGATCCGTCAATACTAACACATTCCTTGTGTCTCGACTATCTGGCTCAATGGACAGATAATCCACACAAACTAATTCAAGTGGGTAAGTCGTGTGAATGTTTTCCAGCGGGGCGGCTCTTTGGGGAAGACCCTTCCTCATGACACATCGAGGGCATTTCCTGCACTTATCTTCAATGGACTTGGCCATTCTTGGCCAATAGAATCTAGCTCGAGCAAGATGTAAGGCACGGTCAAATCCCAGGTGACCAATCTCATCATGTACACCTTTCAAAGCTCTTTCACGATACTGATGAGGTAGTACTAACTGGTAGACTAGAGAATCTTGGTCTTTACACTTCCTGTATAACACTCCATTTCTGAGTTCAAGTTTGTTCCATTGGTTTAGCATGACCTTAACATCAGCGGATTCGTACTTTGTTTCATTGAGTCCAGGTTTTGCACCTCCTTCCAACAAGGTTATGACACGTGCAATAGGGGGGTCCATCCTTTGTGCTGTGTGCCAATCAGCATCTGTCATTAAGGGCAAGATATTTTCACCATATGCTTCAGGGACTGCTGTAAGGTCAATAGCGAGAGACTCGACAACAACAAAAGGTTCTGATGGAATTGAAACAGAATGGCGCTGGCACAAAGCAGTGAAAGTTTCATGATCCATTTGATTTGATGAATCAATGAGTCGCATTTTCATGTCATTAATACGAGCTCTCTCTTTGCAAAAAGCCTCATCTTCATAAGGTGGTTCTTGTGGCCGCCGAGACAACCCATCGGCGTCTTTGTTCGCTTGACCAGCCCTGTACTTGATGGTAAAGTGATAAGTGGACAAGGCAGCCAACCACCTGTGTCCAGCAGCATCCAACTTGGCACTTGTTAAGACGTATGTTAGAGGATTATTATCAGTCAGGACAACAAAAGAAGAACCATACAAGTAATCGTTAAATTTGTCACACACAGCCCACTTGAGGGCCAAGAATTCAAGCTTGTGTGTGGGATAATTTTGTTCGCTTTTGGAAAGCCCCCGGCTCGCATATGCAATTGCCCTAAGCTTCCCCCCTTGCTGCTGATAGAGGGCAGCTCCCAAGCCATCACGACAAGCATCAGTGTGCAGTATGTATGGGAGCTGTGGATCTGCAAAGGCGAGAATAGGTGCTGAGGTTAGTTTCCTGATTATCGTGTGAAACGCTGTATCACACTCTGGAGTCCACTGCTCTGCAAGAGGCTGAGTCGGACTGCGAGTTAGCTGAGGTGGCTCTCGTTTGTAAATTTTTCCTCGTTTCTTTGGTGGGTGATAATTTGTAGTAAGACGGTTAAGGGATTTAGTTATCTTGGAATATCCTTCAATAAAACGTCGATAGTACCCAGCGAAGCCTAAAAAACATTTTAACTCTTTGACAGTAGATGGACGTGGCCAGGTTTTCAAAGCTGAGATTTTGTCCGGATCAGTATGTACTCCATGGGCATCCACAACATGTCCTAAATATTTAACTGAGTCTCGAAAGAAATGACACTTTTCTGGGGACAGTTTAAGCCCATAGTCTCTGAGACGTGACAGGACTTTCATCAACCTGTTCTCGTGTTCCTCCAACGTGTCTGAGAACACAATTAGATCGTCCAAAAAAACAAGCACTTCGTTCAAGTGGAGGTCACCAACACACCGCTCCATGAGGCGTTGGAAAGTGCCTGGGGCATTCGTGACACCTTGTGGCATCCTATTAAATTCATAGAAGCCAAAGGGGCATACAAAAGCTGTCTTAGGCTTGTCTTCTTCAGCTACCTCAACCTGATAATAACCAGACTTAAGGTCCATGACAGAAAACCACTTCGCCCCACTGAGAGCTGTGAATGTTTCCTCAATATTTGGGAGGGCGTATGCATCTCTTATGGTCCTCAAATTTAACTTGCGATAGTCTATGCATAGCCTGATGGATCCGTCCCTCTTTTTAACCAATACAATTGGTGAAGCAAAGGGGCTTTGAGACTCACGGATTATACCTGCGTCAAGTAGCTGTCTGAGATGCTGCTTCACTGCTTCTCTGTCGCTTGGGTGAATGGGCCTTGGACGTTCTTTGAAGGGTGTCTCATCGTGTAACCGGATCTGATGCTTTACAGCAGTAGTGTGGCCGTGCGACATGTCATCAAGAGCAAAAACATCAGAAATGGATAGTAACTTTTCCCGGATGCGCTCTTTCCATACCTCTGAGATGGGAGACTCGTCAAGATCGAAGATGAATCTACTGGTCTCCTGTCCCGGTTGATTTAGGGAAACTTGAGGTTTAACAGGTGTAAAAGGGGACACCTGCTGGGCTACACAAGCTTGTGCAAGAACGCTGGTTGGCCGCAGTGTCACGCTACGTTCACCCACATTATGTACAATGACAGGCACTTTGGTACTGGCCCTAAAAGGAATGTCTACAAAAACGGACTCGATCAGCAGGCCTCCTGGCAACTTGTACTGCTCATGCTGTTCAAGCACAAAGCTCGTGTATGGGTTTGTTCTTCTTAATCTCACATTTCCCATGAGACATGTTTTCTGGTTTGGAAGAATTGTGACAGGCTTCTTACTATGCAGCATTACCGGGTAGGGATCGGTATCATTTCTCTGAGCCTGGGCAACATGTTGTAGGATCATTGCAAACTCTTTGGAGCGTATTCCTTGAATAAACGCAGGCCCATTTTGCTCCACTAATTGTTCATAAAGTCGCAAAAGTACATTTGTCCCAATCAGCAATGGAATTTTACTGTTAAAGTGGCATTCGGGAACTACGAGTGCTAGTACGACCAACTCCTGCTCTTCTCCTATCATATGTCGTGGGAAGGAAATGTGCGTCTGAATGTAGCCGAGGTATGGGACATTCTGTCCTCCGGCTCCCTCAATTTCAAGAATAGTGTGGATAGGTTGGATGGAAAGATGAGAAAGGTGCTCTTTGTGGAAAGACTCAGAGATTGTCGTTACTTGTGAACCGGAATCTATTATAGAGTCACATGGCGTCCCTTCAATCAGTACAGAGGCTGCACAGCGTGGGCCTATGAGACCTTTGGGCAAAGACAATTGAGGGTCGAAAATGTGTTCGGGTTTCATCGGGCAAGTGTTTTGCTGTTCAGTGTCAAAAGATTTGGGACTCTGAGAATCAATGGTTGCAGCTCCTGGATGTCCCACAGCAGGAGCTGCCATTAGTTTAATGCAAAAGGAGCTGAAGCCTGTCGTGCCACAAAGTCAGCTTGTTTCTTCTTCAACTCAGCGTTTTTCTCTCTGACGTGGACAGGGTTTGAATCATTCGTGCAATGAACTGCTATGTGATTGTCTTCCCCACACTTGAAACAAAACCATGCACGAGGCATGCCAGGGATTTTAACAGAGGTTCGTGACTGTCTTGAATTGACATATAAGGACTCCTTAGGCTCAGTTGCACCATATTTGTGTGCAACCCTTTGGTTTTGGATAAGCATTTGGACTTGCTTGGTTAACTCAGCAATTTGCTTTTCAATGTTAGCAGGTTCATTTGTGGGTTGTGAATCTACAGGGGGACTAGACATTGGGGTGGTGGTCTTTTCCTTTTTGCTCAACTTTTCCACTTGCTTTGTGAGTTCAGTGACCTTTAAATCAAGCTTTGCAGTTTCGTCATCAAATGAAGTGGGGCTTGTCAGCGACGCTTGGTCAAGGACGGGCATGTTAAATACAGAGTGGGCATGTGCAGCAGCCTTTGTTGCACCCAAATGTTTTTTCATACGGTCCAATTTAGCTGTCCGTCTGTCTTCCTCTGTCCGCAACATGAGAATGAGGTCCGGGAACGAAGGGGGGGAACTCTTTTTCCCTTCAAGCTGAAGACCTATTATCAAACTCTGGTCCCAGCAACCCCGAATGAACTGTTTAAGGAGTAGCTCATTCACATTTGTAGTAGATGCACCCCCTCTAGAAATAACTCTGGTGAGAAGACTGTGAAGGCGACTCAAGAAAGCGGAGGGCTTTTCTCCATTGTTTTGGTTGGAGCCCAGAAATGAAGCGAAAAGTTCTTCTCCATCCTCAACAACGCCAAAAGCGGATTCAAGCTGAGTCACATATGTTGATGGTAGTGCAGTGACTCCGAGGGGCTTTACAATGTCTGAAGCAGGGCTAAGTAAGCTTTCAAGCATCCTTCTTACTTTGTGTGCATCAGTCAAAGAAGAGTCGCAAAGTAAAAGATCAACTTGGGTGCGCCATGTCTCATAATCAACTTCACCGTTGGGCCGAGGAAGTCGACCTGAGAAGGTGCGTATTTTTGCATGTGCAAGGGACGTATGAGTTGGCTCGTTACGTATAATGTGCTCAACCACCACTTTCTGGACATGAGAAGGGTTGTAAATGCTCTCATCTAAACGAACAGCACTAGGACTAAAAGCACTTGTGGGCTCTGCTGGTTCACTTTGATCACAATAGTGAGTGTCAGTATCAATGTTTTGGTCATTAGTCGGTTGTGTCATAGCATTAGGTGTGGGGCCCGCCTGTAATTCACTTTGAAGGAAACTAAGGAAGCCTACCTTGCCACTATTTCCCATAAACTCAAGTTCTCTAAGGTACCGACGGGCCACTTCTTTGCCCATCTCCCCTTGAGCGATATCTCTAATAGTTTTAGAAGACCAAGTCGAACTTGGGTTATTGGGGCTTGCAAGTTCCCCTAAGGTCGCAGGATCAACTTCCAAAATAGCCTGTTCTGATTCGTAGATAACGAGAGTTCTGCCTTGCGGTTGGTGTGGCTCATCTGGAACCCTAATGACCTTTTCTATTTTACCATTTATCACAAAAACATCAGAAATATGACCATCTGTGCAAGTTGGTTCAATTCCTGTGACATACAACGTTTTTTGACCATCAACTCTAAACCGCTGACAAAGATCCATTTTTTTTCCAGGGATATAAGTTATAATTAAGCGTATCTTATGGGTTGGAGGTAACAAAAGCCACTATGCCAATCTCCTGGCTGGCTCGCCACAATTTGTGTAACCACCACAATTGAACTAAGCAGCGTCACACTCAAGCTAAGTAAAATAAATCTGAATTTGTTTGTGTGTACCAATTATTTGTAAGTATTCAACTCAAGACTCATCTATCTTGGGTTGCAGGGAGATTGGCGGCAGCAACTCTACTTAGAGCAATAATAAACCTCCAATAGAAACAAGACACACTTAGAACAATTAACAGGAATATGTGAACAGTTGTATTTATATATCCCAAACTCCCCAATATTCAGAACATTCAATCTCTCTTTAAACATATATTCGTGTTAGTTTGTGTCAAAATTGGTGTCAGATCTGACCCACAAAAAAAATGTCTGAGATCTCAGAAAAAACAAACAAAAAGGAAAAAAAGATTTGTCCAAAAAAAATCCTCTTGACGGTCCTACCACCCTCCAGGGAAATAGGTGGCCACGGGAATCCAACGTCACTCGCCGGCGTCCTAGGAAGTATCCAATCCACTGCCGGTGCAGTTCAAGCTTTAGACGATTCTTTTAGTCCCAGAAAAAAAACAGCCTGCACGAAACGTGCAGAGCAATCATTCAATGTGGCCCCAAAAACAACAGTGCAACAATCGTCCAGTGAAAAAGAAATTAAATAGAATAAAAGAAAATACGTGTATCTAACACACATGGAGTCCTTCGTGAGCCTGTTAGCTTATCTCACTAGGTAGTACACTTGCTAGGAAGGCATGTGCGAGTAAAATAGTTTACAATGCTTTAATTTTTTCAGTTATATCTCACCATTAGCTAATAACAATCTCAACGTTCACAAACCTTCATCCTGACTGTTTTTTTCAGTTAAACATCATGAGATACATTGACACAGGAATGTTAATTAGGCACATTCGACAAAAAACTCACCAGGATCGATAGTCTCAAAATAAATCGAATTTCCTTGGCAAGAAAACACCACAGGATTTGAACTCCATTCGCTCACAGTTCACACAAAAAAGTTCAACGGACCAGTATGGTCTATTCAGAGCCTTTCTCCTTCAACTCGCATGAAACAAAATGCTAGAAAGTTCTCTACGTCTCTCGTACGAGATGAGACGTCATATCAATGCTGCGGTGCGTTCTAGGTCCGTAGGAAATAGTAACAGCGCTAAGAAAAAATCACATTAACAGAAAATAAGAATAGGAATAAAAAAAGGCTGAGCCAAACATGGGTTACATGCGCACAGAAGCATTTCCTTCATCATTGATCTGAGCTCATAAGGGCTTGCAATGAAAAACACTGCAAATGTTATTGATAATACCAGAAATCAACTGACAGCAACCGAGTGAGTGCTGCAATACATCATGCAGAGCGTTGACATAGAGGTCAAAAAGTGTGAAATGTTCAAATATATTCTGTTAGGTTTGTTAAAATAACATGAACCCCCAATAAAAATGCAATGATCGTGAATACGGAAAACGATCAAGCCATACAGTTCAGCACATTTGAATCTTCAGACAGAAAATTGTCACAATAGAAACAAACAGTTCGACAGAGTTGAAAGAAAAATTCTTTAAATCATCCCAACATTCTTATCCAACCCACCTAAGCACTGTACGGGCCAAAATGTCCCTTGAGTTACTGATGTGATGTTGAGGGCCCATCTGCAAAGATCCTGTCAAAGCTTCAGAACCAGCAAGGTGTGAACGACATGAGAGATGGCTCTAAATATTTATGAGACCAGAGCGCGCACTCATTCATGCACACGTACACACACACACACACACACACAACTGATAAGCAGCATCAATCTAAGACTATCTCATCTGAATGCAAAGCGTTTCTGCGAGATTGCAGGAATCATCGTTTTCAGACTTGGGTTATAGAGTGATGATGACGCTGGTTGCTGGTTCTTGCCACACACAACAAACATTCGTCTTCACTGATTTTTTTTTTTTTAATCTCTTTTAAGCAGCAAAAAAACGTAATCTTTTTCAAAACAGAAGGCCCGATTTTGGTAGAGTGGCGCCCGTGCGCTCGGTGTATCATTTTCGTGCCGGCCCTAGTCTAGTGTGATTGGAGCCGTATTGCGCCTGTCTGGGCGTGCTAACAGCCGAAGCAGCCTCACCCCCGATGCGCCTGCTAATTTTGGTGACAGAAAGTAGTCGTAAAAACAAGCGTCTTGTCATTTTCGTGTCCGGCCAGTGGCCTAGTTGAGCAAGTTTCTGAAAATACTAAGCACCACCGCCCGTCAATCTTTGTGGGGGTTCACACACAGACGCACAATCGGGTGGTGCAAGGTGGTCTCCAATAACCCACATCACACGCAGCCCACCGCATCATCTGAAAGAGGAGAAATTGCAGTTTGCATGCACAAACTCCAGTGAGACTAATTTCTGTTTCGGCAATGTTCAAGCACGCCATCCTCGGATGTGCGCTCTGCATCGCCCTGATGTTGATGCAAATTAGGGACTCTAGGTTCCATCCCAAAACACTGCAACCCCGTTATACTCAATTCTAAAGGTGCAAACTCGAGCAAAATAGCAAAAGAAAGAAAAGTCCAACCATGGGCACAGTTAGAATGCACTTTGCGTACTTAAATAGAGCCCTAAGTGCTTAGAAATGGGGCGATTATGGGGTCACAGCCCATCTCCTTAACCAATAATGTCAAATACAGCCAATAGAATAATCAAATATCATTCAAACTATGTTCACCTGCATGCTCACAACTTTTTCATGTGACACATAGAACAAAAGGAACAATCACGTCAAAACCTCAAACACCCAAACCTCCGTCAGTGACCACGTCAGATGTTTGCCCCAGATGCTTGGCCAACTGCCGAGCAGCCTTTAGGGCCCGGTTTAATGTGTGCTTAAGAGGCTGCATGACGGAGCGACTGCTGCGCTCTCTCTCCTCCAGATATCCGCCTATCATTTATTCATTCTCACTCCCGGGAGGACCGCTGCCGCCGTCATCTGAGGACCACGTCGTCTGAAGTTCTCCATGCCTCTGTCGCTCAAAACATACGAACATGCACACACGAACACGCACTTTGCCAACGGTCCCAGCGGTCTTTTAATTTTTTGACAGCCTATTTTTAGTGAGAAAAATAATCGAGGTGGAAAGTTCCATCTGTCCAACACTCATGTTCCAGCTGCTCCTTTTTAGCAGCAGGCGGAAAGAGCAGGGGAAAAATGCTGCTTATCAGATAAAACTGACACGGAGAGGATTTATTTATCACATGAATTCAGCTTTAGCAGGATTTACTCAGCGAGAGGCACCTTCGAAGTTGGATCCTTTGGAAGAATACGTCTTGTTTTTTATTCATTCACAGAAACAGGGATGGTGTAAGAATGCGCATGCGGCTTGTCATTTCTCGAAGCGCTGGTTCTCTCGACTCTTTTCAACACTTGCACTTAAAAAGTGTTCTTTTTTTTTTCATTTTTACTTATTCTATTTATTATTATTTTATTTTTATTATTTATATTTGCACTGGAGAGGGGAGATCTCCAATCTCATTTTGCACTGAGAATAATTACAATAAAGGACATTCTGATTCTGATATCAATCCACTACAACGGCATTGATGATGCGGCTCGATTAGTGATTTTTGGTAGGCTGTTTGCAGGTTGTGCTATCCACTGATCATCAGGACTTCTCTTCTGGTAAAAATACCAACAAGTGTAACTCCCTGGACAGCAGTATTAGTTCAACAGTTGAAACTTTGTTGAATAATGCCACCAACGCTGTTCAATCATGATTATCCATATGCTTTGTATGCACCATTTCTCATCTGCTTTCTTCCACACCAGAGAACCAAATTGCAGGTGTGCGCACGGCCTAAAAATGGGAAGCAGGCACATGAATTACTCTATTAACATCCGCACTTCAGAGTCACACAATGCTCATGCTTTCATAACACTTCATGTGTGTGCAGCAATTTCCGTCATCGCCAGTTGGATGACTGCAGCATCGTTTGAGTGACACATTGATCAAAAGTGACCAGGCAAGATGTGTCTTTTCAAACTTTGAAAGGTTATAAAGTTCACAAAGAAAGTGCAAATTCAGCTCATGCACGCTCTGCATGCCAAAGAGCTCGACAAACACCCCGAGTTGTTGTATAAACAGACGGACAATGTCATGTGAGCAGTTGGATAATCTGAACATTTCATTCCAAATGTACCGTGATCTGCGGGTCTTGTAGTAGTTATAGAATAGTAGTTGAAAAGTTCGAAGCCATCAACTCCACTTTCATTTAAAGTGCTCAGTTGATTGAAGCTCAATGTTGGTTCTGCCCAAACTCCTTGAGGGTTGTTCCGGGTGAAACATTAAGCCTGGGTACACGCACAGAGCAGCTCTGTGCAGATATCGCCATGAGGGGTTCATTGTGACAGTAGCTGAACCAATCAGTTTCAGAGCATAGAGCCGGCACTGTTTTTTGTTTTGGAAAGGCTGAAAACTTCCCTTCTGAAGGCCTAAAACAACACATATTTGTCAAATATTTAAAGGAGACTTGAGCAGTAATGACACGTTCCTAAGTAACACGTTACTCCAAATGTACACGTTGTAGTAAAACTAGCTTGTATGTGACAGCTAACTCCATTCCGCCATTTTGTGGGACGCCATTTTCGTGTTTTCACCTCACGCAGGTCTGTTTTGCACACGTCTCGGAAAAATTTGCTCTGGCTTGTTAAAAATGTGTTTTCCGCACCTTATGTTTAAATATGATGTACAGCAGAATCGCCTCCGTTGGCTTTTCTCCGCGTACTTTCCTCCCACATTCCAAAGACATCCAAGGTTGGTTGATTGGAAACTCTGAATATTCCCTAGGTCTGAGCGTGGATGGTTGTTTGTCTATGTGTGCCCTAGCAACCAGTCCAGGGTGTACCCCGCCTAGTGCCCGAATACAGCTGGAATAGGCTCCAGCACGCCCGTGACCCTTGTGACGGATGGCTGGATAAAGCAGCAAAATCCCCTTGTTTTTATCCATCTCAGGGACGCCCATTTTGCGACTTGCAGTTGACTGAAAATGACACCAAAGTTGCTCAGGGCCAAACTCAGAAGACAGTCGTTTTTTTTTTTTGTTTTTTTTTTATTTAATTTTTAATTACAAACAAGTAGCGTTCAAGTTAAATTCAGAAAAGGCTTAAAAAAATGTATCCACATCCAAGCAAACGTCGGCGATCGAGTTGCTGTGCGTCAAATGAAGACTTTTCGTTCGGCAAACAAACGAAAGAAGCAGCCTCTGAGTGACGCTCCGCATGGTTCTCGTGGCTCAGGGGTCATTTTGCCGGAGACATCAAGTGATGAAAACACCAAGAACGATGAGTACTGCTAAAACCACGGCTGCTCATTTCAATTTCCTTAGTAAAATGGATGGTAGGAAATACCCCGTACACACGCACGCACATGCATTTGTGTACATAATTCAGTTCAGTAGTTCAAAAGTTTTGTGTTGTGCAAATGAATTATTTCGTGATCAAAAGCCCCTTTTTGTGGTGTTGTTTATGTTGTTTTGAAGAAGCAAAGAATTATTTAAATGTTTGCGCTTTCAAAAAGCAAAAATAGTAGCGTCAAAATTGAAATTATGCTTGAAATGCATGCTTTTACAAAAAGCTCTTTCTCCGTTTTTCTTCCCTCAGAGAATGGAATTTTAGCTTTAGGAAATTTAGCGAGCTGTTTTCTCACGCTGATTGATGAAGAATGGAGAAAGATAGAAACAAACTTTTTTCTTCAGCTCAAAGAATAGTCGAATTTTTATTTTGGTATGAGCCGTGTTTATATAGCATTAGAATATAACATTCTGGGGGCAAATCGGTCAAAATCCAAGACAACGCTGGTATTGAGGGAGTTGCTCCGGTAAAAATGGCTGGGATTAAATGAGTTAAATGGCTAAACCTGGTGTCATTTTTATGCTAAAGCACAGTTGCCAATATCTGCTCAATGTAACTATTAAAGTAACTAAGCTTTGTCACTTTTTAAAGAAAGTAATCAGGAAAGGAACATCTTCATGGCAACTGTGGCAACACTGGACTTAAGGGAGAACTATGAACGTGTTTTCATTTTAAAACAAATCCCCGTTGAATAAATTTAATGTCTCTGAGATGTTTTGGTCATCATACCCCAAGAATTCAAAATTACAGCACACTTATCATCCTGTGTTTGCGCGCCAGTTGAAATGAACCTGTTCAGGGAGGCAGGGTCATTTCAACATCCCTGTAAAACAAGGTCACCATGGCGACCATAGACAGAGTTCTGTTGAGGCCCGATTGTGAATTTTAATTCTGAACAAAAAACAATGAAGTACGCGGAAGACTTCAGCATTAAAACCATGAAATTGTTAATTCTATTTTCACATGTAAAGACAGCACTTCATCAAGAAACTGGCAAATTACACTTGTCAATTAAGTTTCTGTACGACTTCAGACCTCCGGATGGTTTACATGGAGTTAATATCTACAAATTAGTTCATTCACATGTCTTTATTAACTATATGTACAGTATGTATTAGAAAGAAAGAAAAACAACACATGTAGCTGGATTTTGTGGGGCAGTGCCAGCACCCCGCTCAAAATGCAGCGTTACCACTGATTTGAAGTAAAGGTCACAAAATACCGTAACAAACGATCCCGTGTCTGCTGACAAAATCAGGCAATCAATCTACAGATACATTCTGACATGCAAAGCGTTGAGGTCAGTACACAAATCCAAAACAAGCAACGACAATCGATACACTGGAATTTATTTATAGACAGACTTGTGACTCCCCACTGAGACACAAGAAGAGTGAAGAGGAGGAAATGTCCCTCAAAACTGTTTGTGTTGATTTTGACTCAGTGGCTTTGGAAAACTTGCATTCGGTCAAAGATGGACTGCAAGGATGAAAAATGGCTATAGTGTAGTCTTTTTAATCTGAAACTATTTGCTACACAATAGCCCAGACGGAACCAATCTAACAAGCTTATTATAGTGTGTGCGCGCGCGCGCGAGAGAGAGAGAGAGAGAAAGAACCTGAGTAAAAATGACGAGACACCCTCTAACTGAAGAGGAATAAGGCTCAATAAGTGAACAGCCGAGTGGAACACTTCGACAATCACGACCAAATTCAATCTTACACCAAGCTTGTCCGATCCAGATTGACGGGCCTCTGTGTGTGCGGGTGAAACTGTGTGTGCTTGTATGTATATATAGTGAAGTGGAAAAGCTGGCAGGGAGTTGGGACTTGGTCAGCACTCTAAGCACCATCCTGCATTGCTTTTTTCCCCGAGAAATAGATGGCTTGCCCTTTTCATAAGCTATTATATTTGGTTGCTGGAATTATTGTTATCCTTCCAGTAGGGTTCAACAGCAGTGAAAAGCAAATAGCACAGAGTTTTCATTAGTTTGAGTGTGTTTTCAGGAATTTTTAATCAGATTTTTCCATTTAGTTTCATAGAAAAGAGGTTCAATGAAAACCCTCTTTGCAACAAGGTAAAAACTTGAATCTGAAGATGCATGATTTGGACTTGAAAAAAAAAACATTCCTCTAAAGTCTCAGAAAACTTCACATTCAATGTTGTACAAACCGAGTGTTTTATTATGGCCATACTTTATTATAGCAGTGGCTGACATCTTTTTACACTTGTACAACAGTTCTGAAAGTTAAAATGTTACTTTCTGTTTCCATTATTTCTGACATTAACTTTGCTTTTCCAAATTGTACAAACAAATCAGTAGTGCTACATCCCCATATGGTTTGTTTGACCTCAGAGATTGACCTGGGGAACCCATTTGGCTAATAATTGATTTCCCATCACTATTAATGTCCAAAAACAAAGATTTAAAAGGTACAAAAAAAACTTTTACATTTTAAACCTAAGCTAAAATGATGAAATTTTCTGGTGAATTACATAATCAAAATCATCACAATAATTGCTTATGCTATAAAATTGATTATTTATATATTTATGTATATCTATAGATATGATTACATTTGTCATTTTAAGCAGGTTAAATTTAAAGTTTAAAAAAAATCAAGTAGGTATCGTTATATACTGTAAGTAGCGTTAAGTACTTTTTAAAGATGTTGTTGTTAGATGCTACAATACTATTTCCGTTCAGACACAATCGTTAGATTTTAATTAGAAAGAACAGTGTCTATCAGACATAAAGTCTAACTCTTTCCCGCTTCTATGATTGCTTGCATGCCTGATTTAAATGACAACAACTGACAAGTGAAGTAATTAAGGTAAATCAACAAACGCGTGTATGCGCGCACAACCGTGTGGTGCTGTCTGGTCAGCGGGGTTGCTGTTAATCGGCTGGATTACCAACGAAGTCTAACCACCCCACCTTAGTGTTTATTTCAAATAACATGGACTCGCCCACTTTTTGCGTATTTGTTGCGTTGCGTTGCGTTGGAGGGGTGGTGGAGTGGGTTAGGGGGGGTACAAGGGAGTTCGCGAGACTGAGAGAGCGTGCGTGGGATAAAACGTGCACAGTCAAAAATGCCGTGGACAGAGATTTTTGCGTGATGAGGAAAAGTCATTCGAAATCGGTGCTTTAGCTTTAGTTTGGTGGAAATGTGGGTATTTGACTAACGGCTACGATAAGTATTAGGGGGTTGAAGGGGGGGTGAAATGGCAAGTGGCACGCGCCCAATGCCAGAATTCCCCATGTTTTTTTTTATTTTTGTACTTATTTATTTATTATATTTATATAATTGTTCCACGCCATGAAAAGTATTTTATTATTATTATTATTGGGAGTGCTCTCAAATAGTTCCACAGCGCGTTGCTACTGTTTTGCATGTGTTTCTTACGTAACTGTTCATTTGAATCTTTGATGTTTTGTAATAAAGTTCTTACAAGTTCTTCCACACAGAAAGACGAGGTAGGTGGTGTGTCTAGTTATTCCTCCGTCATTATAGCACTATATTACAGGTTCGTACTACTGCGTACAACACCACTCTGTCAACAAAAAGTGACACGTTTTACAAGAAGACTCACCCTCCATGCAGAAAATGACCAACCAGGCTATCCACAGGTCCGAGTTCTGAAACTTCACCATTGTTCCGCGCTGTTTCAGTTCTGTGCTCCGCTCAGTTTTCTTGAGGAAAACTCGTCCTTGGAATGGCATGTGACATGGAACAAGTGGATTTTTACGCAGCGCGCACCAGCCACTCTGTCAGCCCAAAACAAAGTGAAATGTTCACACGCGTGGTCCAAAATGCCCCCCAATTCATGTCTGGTCCGGTTCAGCGGCCGCTGGCTCCCGTGTTGGTGCGTCTCACTCCCTGATGCCAGTCCGTTCGGTAAGCGGATCAGTCCAAGACCCCTGTAAAATTGTTACACCAGCCCGTCCGTTTAGTTACGGTTGGCGGAAAGTCCGAGTTGGAATCGAGTGATTCTCTCCACAAGTGGCTGGGTGCGATTTAGAAACAGGTTCCAATCTGACAGTTTCCCCACCGCCTTCGTAAGTGTCTCCAACGGGTCCTGTGGCGCTCCATGCTTCCTCGCTTGATCTGCAGCAGTTGAGTGGACCGGGTAGTAAAACTAACTTGAAAGGATCTTAGCTTCCGGTAAAAGCCATTCAAATTAACATAACATACGTTACCGGTTGGAGGAATACGTTGTTAGTTTGAAATACGTGACATTCCACAAACAGTTTTATTATTAAATATGCTTAATCTATTCACTCTATACTAACATGTGATCAAAATCACCTAGTTTGCCTTTTTTCTTTGTACGTTACTTGGTAACATATTCAATTTCCTGTCATTGTTCGAATGTTTCTGTGGACTTGACGAGGCTGTGTGGCAGACGATTGGAAAGCCGCTTGAGTCTGGCTGTTGCTGGGAGACCGTTGACGCCAGGAAGGAGGAAAATGTACGTGCGCCCCCTTGTGGTACGTTCATAGATTGACCCATATTCTGGAAACTACGGTAACTGTTCTTTAATGGGAAAGAATAAAATACATTGTGACTATAGAATTTATCCTTAAAGGCCTATGGGCCAAATTTGTCCCTTTGCATCTTTTGTGTGGTCCACGAAAGGTTGGAAATTATGCGAGCCATAATGTCTTTCTTATTTATTTTATTTAAAGAGAACAGAAAACCAAAACGTTTTTATCGTGTAGGTCCAAAAATTTCACTCTTGCAGCTTGCTCAATTTAATTTACGAATCATTTATTCATAGTTTGTTATTTTTGATTGCGACTTTCCGAGTTTTCTAATATTTTGGTTTATTTCGCCTGTTCGTGTGTTTATGTAGTTGTAGTCCACAACGAAGGTGAAGCCCTTATGACAAATAAAATATTCATACATTTTTTGCTAAATCTCACGCTCACCATTTCTTTCGGTATGTCTGTTGTGTGAAAAGTGCTCATCATTCAATTATTTATTATTTACACTCCAACTTCGAGATCGTGTGGCTTATGTTTTGTACATCAAAAGAATTGTGATGTTTCTTCGTCTACACACAACAAACGCACTTTTTTTTTTTAAATCAGTATATTGTAAGTGCTGACAACACAGCACAGAGTTCTGGGGTTCTGGGTTTGAGTCTTGGCTCCTGAAAGTTGCATAAGCAAAGTCTCAACAAGGTTTATTGATGTGACATTAATAAATAAAATGATTTAAAAAGGCAAACAAATAACGTCATTTCTCTCGACACAATAGCGTTGCGTCAAGAGCTTCACACTCGGGTACTAGTGGTGCACAAACGCAGTGAAACAAACCATAATTTGAATTGTGATTACTGAGGCGCCACATGAAAGTCTGGTAGCAAGATTGAGCCAAAAGGACACAGATGCATCCTCCATGTGAACTCCATTTCATAGCATATGCTGATCGGGCATCATCGTAATGAGCACATGCCTAATTAAACGCTTCACTTTGGCAGTTCTGGCAACTTAAATTATATAATTGATAACTTAATAAAATACCACAGACCAAACAAGAGCCACAACAAGGCTTTAGTTGCACAAAGCTATTGTTTCCAGACCAAATTTTCACTTTTAACATATTGGCACATGATTTTATATTGACTGTGCTACTCTAGGTTATTTCCACAAGTCAAGAAGCACATAATTTGAACGTATCTGAAAACCAGTTTAATGCGCAGCTTTTTTTTAATTTTATTATTCAGCTATATTTGCTTCAATGTGGATGAGTGGTCAGCACATCTGCCTCATAGTTCTAAGATTTGAGGTTCGATTCCCAGCTCCTTTCTTTGCGGGGTTTGAACAATCTCTCCGTGCTTGTACGCTTTTCTCCGGGTACTCCAGCTTCCTCTCACAGTCCAAAAACATGCATGTTAGGTCTGTTGAAGATGCTATGTCAGGGTTCAACAACCAGTTTCAAATTGAGAGAGATACATTACTTCGTTGGGACTGACGAATGCAAAGCACTACCAGTTTGATACACATCTTTGAAACAACAAATTTCCTTTATTGCTTTCCATGTGATTACGATACTTAACAATGTGAAAATAATCATTTGAACTTTTCTATCCTAATAAATGTCAAGAATGACTTTAAAAGTTAAGAGAAAAATAACTATCAATATGCAACAATTAATTTGCATAAATTTCTGCTAGTTTTTACATTTACAAACAATCAGTTCTGCACTCCAGGAAAATCACAATTTCTCACCACCTGTAAGCTATTTTTAGAACAGGCAGGCCAAGAGACTACCCATGTGGTCCTTGATAGAACCATGGACCTCACGCGCACCATGTTGGTGACCCCTGCTTTAAATTGTTCAGAGGTGGGAATGTGATTGTAAAAGGTGGTTTGCCCCGTGATTGGCTGGCCATGAGTCTCGAGTATACCATGCCTTTTGTCATACAGTCTGTGGGGATAGGTTCCACAGGAGAGAAACCACCATTCATAGTACTTTTTTTATAAATATATTTCATAGTCATCACGAGCAAAGAGTTAGAATCTTTCATTTCATTCTACACACGATGGAGTCAAAACACCTGTTGATCTGCACATTTATGTTTAAGAGAGGGAAACAAAACCCACTCTGGCCAAAAACGCAGGCATTTTAAATAACTGGACAAATATATTTTCAATCATGATTTAATTTCACACATGCAAATACCTGATTGGGTAAATTGCCATGAATTAGTTTACCGAATGACCAAAAAAAGAAGAAAAGAAGAAAACAATGCCACCGTGTGGTAAAAACGCAGAGCAATTTCAGCAATGGTGTCTGTCAGACCCTTGACTGCCCTGAGATTCCACCAGACCAGCATGTGACTGACACCAGACTTAAGTTACATTGCATTTACACACAAGCAGACTGCCCACACACCAGATTAGCCCCTCAGGAAGCATCAGCCCTGAAACGACAAAAAAAAAAAAAGGAAAAGATGATTTATTAAATTACATGTTAAGTGCCATAGCGCATACATTTTATACAACATAAGTGGCCACTAGAAAGCAACAAAAAGACTCTCCCACCCCTCCATGTGGAGCAGTGGCATTCTCTGGTCAAGTCTCAGCCTCAGAAAACAGCAACAACAAACAATGTGACTGGGCTAGATCGTCCTGTTTGTTTTGCCCTCACTCTCTGGTGTACCATTCTCACACAAACATGACTCACAGGGAACTGCAATGACTGACTGCAGAATATGACTGCAAATAGTCACAGAACATAGATAGCATGCGAAAGGTGTGGCGTGTCATGTGGGGTTTCAAAGTGGCGCAACAGGCGAGACTTGTTGTGGTTGCATAGCAGTAAGACAAAACAAGGTGTGACGGGTATGCTACAAGCGTTGAGCAGTATTCTATCTGTTTCAAATATCTTCAAAAAGAAAAATATGAAACTCACCTCATCACTGCTGCTGCTGCTGCTGGAGGAAGAGGAGGAGGAAGTGTCTGACCCCTTCCCATCCTTATGTTCCTTTTTCTTTCCACTCTTGTGTTCCTTTGACTTTTTATCATGGTCCTTTCCCTTATCATCCTTAGATTTCGTCTTACCATCTGACGACTTCTTAGACTTGCCATCAGATTTGGCCTTGCTGCCACTCTAGAATTGTGTAAACAGATTAATAAATTTCAGACGTATTCAAGTCTTATATTATCTGCTAGTGTCAACAGTGATTTGTACAACACGGGTGAGGCAGTGACAAACTAATCCTTTTATACCTGTTGAGCCACCGCCTTGTTGTAACAAGCAGTAAGAAAACAAATAAATTTAAATATGGATACATGAATCATTATGTCTCCTGTAAAGTTATTTGTATAAATGTAGTTGTAGTTTAACTTAAACAAAGTACCTTATCGTCACTCTTCTTACCCCACGGCCAGCTGAACTCCTCTTTTTTTACATCTTCCTTCGTGATCTTTTTCTCACCCACCGCTGTAAATAAAAACAAATACAGCAAAGAGAAAGTAGGCATATTTAAATTAACTTCAATTGAAGTTTATGTTGCGTGTGCAAGTGACATGTGCAATGTCGCATGAGGTCACAAAAAGATTGAGAAGAGTTTATTGAACGAAAATCTTACCATCACTAAGACTGAAACTCATCCTTACTTGGTGCTCGTCTAAACCACAACGACAGGAAACTTGAAGCACCGACGTGAGCAGAACGTCAATAAACCAACCGCACTTCAAACCACGTGACCCAATAAGGCCACACCCCCCGCTGTGGAGCTGGAAGCTTCCCGGAAAGCAAATAAGTGGGAGGAGCATCTACATAGAGAACAGGTGTTCTGCCAAAATGTCCTTCCGGTGCAAAAATTCCTACTGGAGGCTAATTTGACAGCTAAAGTACTACCATGCGCTTTTAGATTGTTTTGTTTACATGCATACAGGTAGAACTTTAAAACTCCCTGAACAAAATACAAACACTTGGACACAAGCAGGTAGGATGTCCTGACAATTGTAATAACCTCCTAAGATTATATGAATAGATTAATAGAATGTTTGTGCATAGGCATAAGCAAGTAGGACATTCTGACAGTTTAATGTGCCCATTTGGAGTATGTTTATCCATGGATAGCCAATAAGATTATAAACTTTACTTTTACTGGCAATGACGCATTTAGTATCCGAACACTGCGTGAGTAATGTGGTCAAAAGAAATACACGGCAAAAGTATTTTGAGACAATAAAAAAGTCAAATAAGACTCAATGAAAATGAAAATATTAAGTGTTCCCCGCTTTTAACCGAACAAACGACAGGTAGGACACATGGTTCCAAACTTCCAGCAAAATCACAATCGGCATTGTGTGCGCATGCGTGCGCAAGCGCAGTAGGCTTTGGTTGGAAGAGTCGCCGGTTTGGAAGGAATTTCAGAACACCTGTACTCATTTGAACCGATTTGTTGAGTGTAAGTGTAAGCAACTTTTGACACATGTAGAAGAGTCTGGAAATGTTCATTCAAAGAAATTGTCACATCAAAACGGATTTATTCATTTTGTATTCATTTTTAGCCTTTTATCTCACTGACTAAGTTGTTTCTCATTTTTTAAATCAGATTCAGTAATATATTTACAAATAGAAATTGTATTGATTTTAAACTGTTGAAATATTTAGTTAATAAATACTACGATGATTTATTATTTCCATTCATAAAATCAACTCAATTGCATTTTCTTTAACCTCATGAAAACAAAATCAAAACAAAACTGTCTTACAGAAAAATCAAATCAAATATTTTTCTACTGATGGGTTTAGGCTTAGGGTCATTTAATTACAGTATTCTATTAAAAAATAATTTATAGAGATTTACATACAATGGTCACCAGTACATGTATTTTGGTTCTGCACTATGTCACCTAACCTGGAAAAGGATAACCTGCACCATTCAAAACGGCGGATTATTGGCTGCCCCTCTCCCCTCCCTGTCGGGGATCTACACCACCCGGTGCCTCAGCAGAGCTCTCAATATCGTCAAAGACAATACTCACCCGAACTCACACCCGTTTGACCTGTTGCCCTCTGGCAGGCGATACAGGTGCATCAAATCAAAGACTAATGGACTGAAAAACAGTTTCTTTCCGAGAGCCATCTCCATGCTAAACTCTCACACACACACACACCCCCACCCCCACACACACCCCCGCACACACCCTGTAAGATGGGCTGAGGATAGTTAATCAGTTTGTGTATTTATAATCATGTTTTTATACACTCATTCATGTTTAAACACACACACATAGACACTTACTTGTTATTTTAGCACACACGCACACAGACACTGTATCCTGATGATGTGTATAGTTAAATTGACCTTTACACTGTGAGTTGTGATTATCTGCCTGCTAGAGTTACTGATGATTAGTTATTGATGTTTTCTGTCTTCTGCTGATTAGTTTAGTCTAAAACAGACCACCATTGTTAATTAATCTCCTGTATTCTGGTGATTTAGTTTAGGCTAAACAGACCTTCATTGTATTCTAATTTCATGTGATTCTTGAGTCAAACTAATAAAAGCCGAGCCGGTGAGAAGAGAAGAGAGAGGAGTTGCATGGGGCGGCCGCGAGCAGGCTGCTCGCGGCCTCTCTGTCCCACTCTTTTCCCCCGCCGGCGGTGAAGATGAACAGCGGTGTCTGGTTCCTCCTGGCCGTTCAGCTAGCGTTTTATTTCGGCCGTTACATTTAGTAAATTATTTCAGTAAGCCCTCCCAAAATGGGCATTTAAACCTGACACACCCCTACCTTGCAGAACAGCGACATAGTGTGTTTTTATTTATCCAATTTTGTGTATTTTTCTATTTCATTATGCATTCTTTAATTGATCTATTTTATTTAGATTTAATTAGATTATTGTTGTATTACACTGGAGAGGGGAGCTCTCTAATCTCGTTGCACACTCTACAATGACAATAAAGGGATTTCTGATTCTGATTCTGATTCTGGACAACATCAGGTCAGGGTCTTGTGTAAAGAGACCATTATAGCTGGGTTACACATTTATACTATGGCTCCATATTGATTGGAGATAATGTGTGTGGGCCAATCCTGGCAGGGTTATAATTGTGCCAAAATACCCAAAAATGTTTTTCTAAAGTCTGTATTTAATTTTTAAATCTATTCAGCACATCTTAATCACACGACCATTTTCGTTCTCATTTTGTCTGTCTAAGGAAGAATTGTCAGATGAAGAGGATGAGGAGTTTTGGGAAGTACTAGTAGTACAAGAACACTACTACTGAATAATAATCACAGACACAGGGTGCACACAAAATACAATCTTGTTGTTTTATTCCGTGAAGCAAACATCAAATTATTATATATATATATATATATATATAAATCATCTTTTCTACGGCACGGTTCCTCACCAAACAGACATTTCCCTTGAATCAGTATAATTAGACGTTTTCTCAAACTGTCATGGGGTCACTGTCACTCTTCAGCTTTCCCTTATATGAAGAACAAATCTGGGAATAGTTTGGACAACCCATTATTTGTAAGACCTGTGGTCTCTGTATAGATTAGTCGAGCTGAGGTGCGAGGTGGAACGGCCCCCTGCGTCCCTATACCGAAATGTACTCCCGATCAATGACTCCATGGGGCTTAAGGGCCTGCGAATGGGTACCCGATCTCCACCAGCAGTTGTGGACACTGGTGGATTGGAGAGTGAGAGAGGCGGAGGGTTTAGAGGATCCAGGTTTACAACGGGTCTGGAGGGAAGCAATGGAAAGGTGATAATAGCAGCGCCACCGGGCTTGGAGCTCCTAAATGCAGAGGATCCACTCGTACCCGGCTCTGACAGCTGCATTTGTGGATCGCCGCTAATTTGCTCAGCACCAGGACTTTTCTGCAAGGAAAAGGAGGAAGAAATGATGAGGAAGAATGAAGTGATAGTTTGTCTCTGTTCTTTTCCACTGCAAATCCACACTCCCACAGCAGCAAACACATCAAGTTTGCCTGAAACGTGACTGTGGTGGGCCTAATTGCCTGTAACAAAAAATGCTAACCAGAGGAATAAGCTGAGCCAACTGATTCATGCACAAAAACTAAAAGATTTAAGGAGGCCAATGACGGCGCTACAGAGAGGGTAAGCAGCACCAAGCCCCTGGGGGTGCACATCTTTGAGCATCTTCCCAACAGAACAAGAGCTCAGGCTTGCTTCAACTTCCTCTGAAAAATGATGAATGCATGAGACACACCCTCCACCTCCAATGCCCTTCTACTTGGGGCACCATCAAACACAAGAAGGTACGGAGGCTGCTCTTTCCCCTGCTAGAAGACGCTTCAGGCATTGTACAGCCAGCAAGATCATCGTTGCCCATCTGCTCTAAATAACAGACATTTATCTCAACCACCTCAGCCTCCTGCCTTCAAGGATGAAAGGATTCTCCTTAAGACTGCCAAACAGCTTCATCCATCACGCTGTCAGCATGATGAACTCTGCCCACTACTTTCACTCTCTGTCACCTGTGACTGGACTATAATAAACACAACAGTCTACCATCAGCTTTAAATTTGTACCATTGCACATTCTGCATATACTTCTGTGTTCAACTACGCACATGATACTAATATAATGCAGTCCACTCCAAATGATCTAATCTATTTTAGATTTTTTTTATTATTTACACGATTTACACAGGTTTGATCGGCTGGATGAGATATTTTGCATGTTGTGCTAATTCTGTGATCGGTCATTGACGTCAATGATCAGATCCATGAAATAAAAACAAATATGAATTATGATATTAGATAATTATGTAACTAAAATTACAGCAACCTCAATTTTGTTCACTCCAGGGATGTTCTGTGTTGCTCTCATTAATAATATGAGGTTTTTCAGTGTATAAAGTTGGATTAAAAAAAAAAAAAAGATGTTCTGTTTCAATTATTTATTTATTTTTTGGGGCAGGGGGGTATTCTGATTTTCCCACCCTATTTACCGTGTTTTGAATGATTGTTAGCATTTTGGGGAGAATTTTTCGGGTTTAATCGTTTTCATATTTTGCCAACGTACTTCAATGGGGGTCAATTATCCAGAAATTTTGGCTATTAGTGGCCTGGGCTGGTCCCACTCTCCTGGGATTATTGCGGGGAGACGTACCATAAATAAAAAAAAGTTGGTGATTGGCTGGATTGAATGGATCTGTGATTGGTTATCATTTTTTCTTTTTTTTTTTTTTAAACTGAGTTGAAATCCATTTTTTTATATAATGACTTGTTACATGACTTGTGGACTTGTATGGCTCTTAATGGTCTTGGTTCCCTTGTATTAACTGAGGATGTGACTGTTCACTTCAAATCCATTGTGGTTGTGTTTGGAGCCAAAAACATATATATAATTATACTTACGAGAATTAATTAACGGACCTGACTGTGGCTCATAGAGCATTGCTAATAAATATCAAATAATCATTTTCATAAACAAGAGGTGCTTACAGTCTTCGTCATGCCAGCCTCGCTTAAAGAAGGAAATGCAGTGATATGATCATGTTGCCATTCCATTCCTTACCTTGTCCTTTTTCTTTTTGTCTTTCTTGGCCTTTTTGTTTTCCTTGTCACTGTCACTAGAACTTGAAGAACTGGAACTGGAGGAACTGGAGCTTGAATCCTGAACATATAAAAGTCGACCAAATTTGGTAAAAGAAAGCTTAAGCACACAATCTTTATCCATCCACGGAATTTCCCCATCCATCCCTTTTCTAGAGCACTGTTCAGAGCTTTGAGGCGCTGCGGTCTCACGAAGGGGCTAATCACGAGTTCATCATAGAGACAGACTACAACTCACAAAGCCACTATGAGTGGGTCAGGTGAGTGAACCACTGACAACACTTACTGAACTGACCTTTTTCTTCTTCTTGTCCTTCTTCTTTTTATTCTTCTTGTCTTTCTTCTTTTTCTTCTTATCACTACCAGAACAATCTGAGTGCTTGGATGCAAATGCAACAATTTGGTTCTTCTTCTTTTTACAACAATATTACACTCATTTAGTCACACTTTCATTGATTGACTCACCTTATTTTTCTTCTCTTTCTTTTTCTTCTTCTTTTTATCCTTTTTTTTCTTCTAAAGAAATGATTCATATTATAAGTTTTGAGGAATTGTTAATATAATCGCGAATAGTGCATGATCTCACCTTGCCACTGTCACTATCAGAGGAGGAAGAGGAAGAGGAGGACGAGGAAGAGCTATCATCAGAAGAGCTGTCCTTCTAATAAAGTAAATACAACATAAATCCATGGGATAATTAAATATATAATAAAAACAATTTCTTATGTATTCCTGCAGGTGGACTTCATTAATAGAATAATGCCCATTTATTTACCTTCTTTTTCTTCTTCTTCTTCTTCTTCTTTTTCTTCTTACCATCGTCACTATCAGATGAAGTGGAGGAGGAAGAAGAACTGGAGTCCTGTTCGGTGATATGGAGAGTAATAGAAGACATTGTGACGACACAATGCTGGATTACCGTACAAGTACTGGATTATAAACAAATTGGAAAAAAAGCAAACCTTCTTTTTCTTCTTCTTCTTCAACTTCTTTTTCTTCTTCTTTTTCTTGTCATCATCACTGTCAGAGGAGGAAGAAGAACTGGAATCCTGTTTGGATGATTTTTTAGAAACATTCTTTTTTTACAAAAAAACTAAACAAAACGACATTGCTACATTACCAAGACATTCAAACTCAAGCCATGGAGCGAGAGAGGATGTAAAAAAAAATCAGGTAAATATTGTATTGGATAACACAAGAGGCACAAAAGCAAACCTTCTTCTTCTTCTTCTTCTTCTTCTTCTTTTTTTTCTTTTTCTTCTTCTTGTCATCGTCACTGTCAGAGGAAGAGGATGACGACGATGATGAAGAGGAACTGGAATCCTGTTGATACAGTTTAAATATGAAATCAGTATTAAAAAAAAACTACAGTAAAAAAATGAAATTACTAGGACATGGCACCTTTTTCTTCTTCTTCTTTTTCTTCTTCTTTTTCTTCTTCTTCTTGTCATCGTCACTTTCTGATGAAGAACTATCAGAAGATGAAGAAGAGGAGGAGCTGGAAGAATCCTAAACATGGAATCAAACACAAACAATAGGATTCTATTAGGTTACATTTTACTTGAAAAACTTAAAGGGGAAGTCAATCCTGAAATGTTCTTTACAATATTTAGTTTTATGCAGCCCCACAAGTCTAAACATGGTATTGTGATTAATATTGCATTTGTAGAATATGAATTAAGATCTCAATTCAGGGGGCGGCCATTTTGACACTTGCTGTCTCCTGAAAATGACATCACAGTTGCTTAGGGCTCCGGTAAAGGCCAATCTTGGCTCAGCTTGCAAACATTACATGACCAGAAAAGAGGTGGGTTTGGGTTTGACCTCCCCTTTAAGTGCAATATGTCTGCATAATCGAATGAGATACAAAACAAGAACTCGATAAAAAAGAAAAAAAAATGGGTTGAAGGGACACAAATGCAACTTTATTATTCATTTAACCCAAAAAGTTGGTTCAAGTGAATAACCCACAAAACAAGCCAAAAATTGGGTTGCTTTGTACAAAACAACTCAACCGGCCCAATTTTTGGGTTCAATACATAATATTTGGGTTATTTAAGACCCAAATGCATTTAGAGTGTACCTTCTTCTTCTTCTTCTTCTTCTTCTTTTTCTTTTTCTTCTTCTTCTTGTCATCGTCACTTTCTGATGAAGAACTATCAGAAGATGAAGAAGAGGAGGAGCTGGAAGAATCCTAAACATGGAATCAAACACAAACAATAGGATTCTATTAGGTTACATTTTACTTGAAAAACTTAAAGGGGAAGTCAATCCTGAAATGTTCTTTACAATATTTAGTTTTATGCAGCCCCACAAGTCTAAACATGGTATTGTGATTAATATTGCATTTGTAGAATATGAATTAAGATCTCAATTCAGGGGGCGGCCATTTTGACACTTGCTGTCTCCTGAAAATGACATCACAGTTGCTTAGGGCTCCGGTAAAGGCCAATCTTGGCTCAGCTTGCAAACATCACATGACCAGAAAAGAGGTGGGTTTGGGTTTGACCTCCCCTTTAAGTGCAATATGTCTGCATAATCGAATGAGATACAAAACAAGAACTCCATAAAAAAGAAAAAAAAATGGGTTGAAGGGAGACAAATGCAACTTTACTATTCATTTAACCCAAAAAGTTGGTTCAAGTGAATAACCCACAAAACAAGCCAAAAATTGGGTTGCTTTGTACAAAACAACCCAACCGACCCAATTTTTGGGTTCAATACATAATATTTGGGTTATTTAAGACCCAAATGCATTTAGAGTGTACCTTCTTCTTCTTCTTCTTCTTCTTTTTCTTCTTCTTCTTTTTCTTCTTCTTGTCTTTTTCATCATCATCACTATCCGAAGATGAACCAGATTGCTAATGAGAAAAAGAAAAAACATCAGTAAAAGGCTCATTCGATGCTTCATTAATTTGCTCTTTTCATCAACATGCGAGCACAATGATCACCTTTTCCTTCTTCTTCTTCAGCTTCTTTTTCTTCTTCATTTGCTTCTCATCCCCTCCCTCTCCCTCATCATCACTCAGGTGGCCTGCCTCTGTACTACCTGGCAACGTCTCTGCGAGCAAGAGTTAGAATTACTGCATAACCACCACCTGTACAAAAACTTGAGCTGCTACTTGATTTGCTGAATTTCACACTTACCACTTGGTAAGTACATTGCAGATGGATCTGTTGCTGCTTGATACTATAAAAAAACAAAACAAAAAACGCAGACACAAAAAAAGCCATGTTTAAACGAGTGACATATTGTACATAATGTTCAAGTGAGTGTCTTACCTTGTCATCATAATTATCTTTGGCTGCGTCTCCAACAAGACTTTTCTGCGCAATATCAATTCCTGCGGAGATACACAATATGAACAGGAAGAAAAAAATGTTTGGTTGCATTGATAGTATGAAAAAAGTTCACACACTCACCTGCTGGTGAAAGTGATTCTTGCGCTTCATCCTATGAGTAAAAATAACATTTTTCACTCAGACATTCTAAGTACATTCTACAAGAGTTTTTGAAAAAAAAAAAAAAAAAAGCCACGCCAAGGAATTTACTTTTTACTTTTTGGTTACATAGGACTTTGCACACACAACGCAGTTTAATATGCGATTCGAAGCAACAACCTCCAGATTAGGAGAGTGCCACTCTATACCTGATCGGTGGCTCTCCTCTTGTGTGGAGACCAAAAACCCGCTTTGGAGGTTGGAGGATTCCAAGGTTTCCACCTGACACCAGTAATATACTAATACACATGCAGTGGCGTGGATCAGGTGTAGAGTGACTGTCGCCCAACCTTGAGGTTATGGGTTTGATCCTCCCCCACTTTGAGTTGCCTTATGCATGAGTTGATGTGTATAAATAAATAAATAGGTAAATGGCTTCAACCCTGCAGTGACCTGTAAAATTGATTGAAAACTCTTCTTGTATGATTTACTTTGAATTTTAGAGTGAAAAATCTTTACAAGGATTTGTCAAATAAATATAACTCCCCATTTTTTACAGTGTAGTTCAATGTAATTGTGCCCCTCCCATTGCTAAATACTGTACTAATAAGCACTAATAAGTGTATGGACAGAGCATTTCCAAAAGAAGAACTGTTAAATGTTTGTATAGCTGCATGTAAAAATACAAATCTCAGACTTGTGTTTTTGTTTATACTGGAAGGTTTCACAACATTCAACATTCCACCCTTATTTTCTCAGGGCATGATGCATGGGAAACACTAACATACGGAAAAAAGTATGCAGCTGGTATGACGGAAATCAATTCAGTGCAGATCCAAATGTTGAAAAGTCAAACATTGGCAAAGGGCTTCTCTTAATTATAATGATTATTATTTTTACTGGCATATTTGATCCAGCTTTTGTTGAGATTTACTGTAGCCTACAACATAACTCGTGGCTTGGAAGTGCGCTTCAATAAGTAGGAGTGATTTCAAACGCTTTAGAATTCTTTCCACACAAGAAAAACACTAACGTACCTTTTTCTTATCTTTCTTATCTTTTTTCTTCTTTTTCTTTTTCTTGTCATCATCACTGTCAGAGGAGGAGGAGGAGGAAGAGGAGGAAGAAGAAGAAGAAGAAGAAGAGGAGGAGGAAGAGGAGGAACTGGAATCCTGTGAAAGAAGGAATTTGACAATTAACGGAAAGTCCAGGTTTGCATTTATTTCGATGATTCAGAAAATAGAAAGATAGTTTTTTAAATTTACGCATATCATAATCACACTTACCTTTTTCTTTTTCTTCTTCTTTTTCTTCTTTTTCTTTTCATCTTCACTATCAGAGGAGGAACTGTCAGATGAAGAGGATGAGGAATCCTGTACAGTAAAAGGAGAAAATAAATATTAAGTGATATCAACACACAATTTTTTCTTCCATTTACGAATGTTTTTTCCCCCCCAAAAAGACATTATTTGACATATATCTGTACCTTCTTCTTTTTCTTCTTCTTGTCTTTCTTCTTTTTCTTCTTTTTGTCCTTTTTCTTCTTTTTATCACTGTCTGAGGAAGAGCTGTCAGATGAAGAAGAATCCTGGGAAACGAAGGTGGAAAATCCATTTCAACGAAATGTATTTGTCCTAATACGACACAATGATTTTTTTTCTTTACCAGCAAATATTACAGACCACGGACAACATCAAACAAGAATCACTTCTTACCACATATATCATAATGCAGTTGTGTATTCCAATCCGAGTCTGACAAAATCTTTATATAACTTCACTAACCCTAAAACTCGACATTGCCTCCCACGTTATTACAACTTAGTGACTGAAATGCCACCTATTTGAAAATTCCTTTCCGGGTTAGCATAGCCATAATACAGCACAACCACACGTTTTTCAGCCGCTCTTTCCAAACACTTGTTACTACATCCAAATTGGACTGGATTAAGACATTCACACCATCAAAACAACTATAATAGTCATTAGGTTTGGCATCATTTGCAAAGACCTTAACACAAATGTATTTCAGTAGTGGATCTAGGTCAATGATAAAAGCAAGAAAAATCTTCAGGACAAATACGGACCTTTGAGGCACACCAGATGTGACCGCAATACATTCAGAATTTTTATTTCCAACTGTGACAAACAGTATCTTCCCAAAGAGGTGTGTCGGAAGCCACTCAAGCAGTTGACCAGCAATTCCGTTATGATGCAAGTCTATGTACGAGCGTTACATGAGACACACTATCTGACGTTTTATGAATATCAAAAGAAAATGCATCAACATTTAATTAATAGAATTACTCCAGTCATTCAGAGTGCCTGGAAACTAAGGTGTACCTTTTTCTTCTTATCCTTCTTCTCTATCTTGTTATTGTCATCATTGGATAAGCTGGAAACCTGAAACAAGCCGGAAGACATGATCTAATACGATGATGCATATGCAAATTATCTTAAAAGTAGATCCAGGTGGCTGGTTATGAACGGTAACAAGTCACCATGATTCCATACCAAAATGGCCATGTATCAAATAAAAGGTTATTTATAGCTCTCACCTGCTTTAACTGTGAGTCTCCGGCGAGTCCCGTTTGTTCATCTAAACAAACACAGATCAGTCAATTGACTTTAGTGGAAAACATATCACAGCTCGTGATTATCATTGAATGTACATTAAGTCTGCTGGTGACGTTGTGGTAAATGAATCCGATGGATTTGTAACAAGCTCAAAGGCCATTATAACTGGAACGATGGAATGTGTTAAACAACCACAACAAAACCACCAACAATTTAAGAACACCTTAAATGTTGATGTACTTGCAGTACTCAAGGTCGGACGACACCATATTAAAAAATGCTTTGATTAAGATCTAACTCTCCCAGGGCAAAAAAATTCCACCTACCAGTCGGCGCTATGATCAACCTGTCCCACATGTACTCATTCACCACTTTCTTCTTTTTCTTCTTCTTCTTCTCCTTTTTCTTCTTTTTCTTTTTCTTGTCATCCTTCAACATAATAATGCATTATAGTTACTGTAAAGTAAGCAAAGTACTAAATTGTCATTGTCAGATGTTGAATTTTTAAACAGTTCAATAACTGCCCAATGAAAGGTTAACAACTGGTTAAACAGGTCATTATTGTCCTTGCTTCACCTGCCATGATAATATCACAGTCAGTCGTTACCGACTGGATAATAAAGGTTACATTACAGACATTTTTTCTTTGCATGCAATCAGAAATAGCATGCGTGTAATCGCTTGAAACGAATGCGCGATAAGCATTTGAATTAGCACCTGTTTTTGTTCTTTTTGGAGTGCTAAAAAAAAGAATTGGAAACCAGCTCATTGTTACAACATGTCTGTTTCGTACATTCCAAATGGGTGTGTGTGCCCTGCCTTCAATCAGATACCTCCTATACGCAGATGCATGACCTTAGAGCTAGTTTCTCATACTTTAATGCTTCACAGTCTAAGCAATCCAAACCTTGAGGCAAAGATTTTAGAAGAGCTAATTTGACACATCAACAAACATACAGTAGTTTGGATTTAATGAGAGCGTGGCACATGTCAGGGGATTTTCAAATGATTCCTGCGAAGATGTAGTTCTTGCTAACTTGGCTGGAGGGGGAACTGTCGGGTTCTGAACGACATGTGATGACAACGTCTAGTGGCAGACATGCTGAAGCAATATTTGAACATGCAGATGATCTAACTTACCTCGCTGTCACTGTCTGAAGAGCTGCTGGAAGAGGAGGAAGAGGAAGAGGAAGATGAACTGGAATCCTGTAGACAGAGAGTGGAGGGTTTTTTTTTTGTTGTTTTGCTTTTTTAAACAGGTTTTTCTGTCCGGGCCTTTGTCAACGTAAATGAGATCTTAGTCATTGCTGCTTAGTGTAAAAAGGGAAGGGCTCTTCAAGCACTTGGCAAACACATAAACAGGCACATGTCCACCCATTACAGCTATGTAGACAGCCTTTTGTACCCATCACAAAGTGCAAATGAGCTACTTTCTGCAAACACAATCACAAGCCTGACCAGTTTAGTCGAATGCAGCCAGGAGTGTATTTACTTGTTCCCAGGCAAGGCACACCCTGAAGAAGCCATAAATGACTGCCTCGTAAAATATTCTAATTTTAAAAGCAATGTTCTGGCTTTGTTTTGGTTAGCTATCTTTTCTATTTCTTCTTATAAAGCCGACTTACATGCAAAAATGTGTCTTCTTCAACTGTTTGCAGTCATAAGTATATATCAAATTCACTTCACCGACATTGTTAATACAACAATTTTTTTATTTTAATTTCAGAATGATTTTTTTATTGAGATGCAGGTATTATTCATTAACACGTAAAGGTCCCGTTACTACGCCCCACCGTCACTGAAAATTGAATGGGTTCCTTATTGTACCACTTCTTCATATGATTGTGTCTAAATCAATTGAGTAGTTTAGGCATCATCCAAAAAATTTGAAAACTTAAAATGGAATATGAAGGTAAGAATGCTCACATACTTTCTTTTTCTTCTTCTTCTTCACTTTCTTCTTCTTTTCCATCTTGCATTCATCTTCACTATCAGAGGATGATGAACTGTCATATGAGTATGGTGCCTGACAACAAAAAAATCACATTCTTGTCACTGTTGGTCACAATCAGTCAACTGGCTTTGTATTAATATTTACCTGGTCAGCCGTAGTTTGTGTAGTTTGACCCCTGTCATAGTCGCGAGTCTCAATTTCTACAGGCTCTACTTCCTCAGTGACAGACCCCAAACGACCAGGAGGGAAGGCGACTGGTTCCTCTACACTTGCAACTCCACCAGGAGCTATGTTGCACACAATAGGTCATATCACATCAGCACCAAGCAGGATAGACTCTGGAATTAACAACTTCAATCGTACACATGTAGAATTAGCAAACAGAACACCCATTTTACAGAATTTTTCATACATCCTTAATTGAGAGAGTTACTTCGAAGTTATTTAATACTAAAATCAACAAATCGTTCTCTTGAAAGTGAGAAGCTTCCGCATGCCATTTGCAATAAACCTCAGGAATTACCTTATTACAGTATGAGAATAATCACATGTGCCCCACCCCTCACAACAGAAGCAACGCCCAATGTCCTGTGTAACTCTGTAATAAAACGTCAATATTACTCCTGAAATAGTTACAGACTCATTTAAAAATAGACTTGAGTTACATGTTTCATAATCTTGCAACCAAAATATGAGCTAGTAAAAATATTGCCACATAAAAAAGAATGTCAACTGAATCAGCCAACCTCCAGTGAGAGGGAACTCCATTGACGTCCACCCTTCTCCTCTGCCGAGGAAGCCTCCCAAACACACCCTCAGTCCAGGATAAAAAACTTAGGTGAGTGTAGGCTACATGAATGATAGGGCTGGGCCAAGAAGTATGTGATAAGTTGGGTCTGGCAAGAGAAATTTCAAAATAAATCAAAGTTCAACCAATTATTATTCTAAAAATAACAAGAAAGTTAATAGACAGGGGTCCAAAACAGGTATATCTATGACTATAGTTTCTGCTTACATTAATTCTCGCTGCTATGCAATTTACGAATAACATGATGTTTGTGTAACTTTATTTTGAAAATCGTAAAAAATGTTTACCTGTGCCAACAGGTATAGCTTGTTCCACTACCGTAGTGAAAAGATTGTAGCAGCTAAAACAGGAAATGACAAATCAATACGAATTGGTTTATTAACGATACAAGCACAACGAAAATCCTTACACACGCAGGTTGCGCATTAATTTGGAGCATACAGTAGATGTTGCATCCAGTCGTCTCAAAAAAACCTCAGTTTGTTAATCACCTCTTGATGTTATGTCACCTCGTAGCGGTTGTTTAAAGTGCTGCAACAATGGTGGCAACATGCGCTGTTGTGATAAAACTACGATTATATGTTTATCAATTCAGAGGAAAAATCCCAAACTTGGAGCAGCTCCAAAACCATGCAATTATAGTCGGAATTTCAATAATGATTTTCTTTTTGTTTGCAGCCCATTAAGTAGATGTTATCAAAATGCAATGTTCACACATTTCATTATTATTATTATTATTATTATTATTAATATTATTATTATTATTATTATAACTGTAGTAGTAGTAGTAGTAGTCGTAATTTTGGCCACCACAATCACCAGAAATCACCCAAGTTCTTCTTTTTGGGTTTTTCAATAAAATTAAGTATATTCAAATCAAAGTGTCACAGTCAAAGAATAATTCTATACATTAAATTGTAAATTACCAAAACAGAGTCCCTAAGGTGTTGTTTTTAATGGGTTTGTATATGTTATTTTTATCGTACTGTTATTAAGGTGTAAATTTAGACACGATTAAACGCGCTTTGCACACTACGTTAAAGAATAAGGTTTGAGTCCTTCAATCTTCCGTACATGAGCAGCCAACAAAACGGATGTTATCAAGTTGGATTACGGAGACTCCAAAATTGCAACATTTTCAAAATAAAAAAAATTATGTGTTTCGCACAAAACAAGAATTCTATTCAATTATTCATGTATACTTGAAGGTTAGAATATTTCACTGGTTATTCCATAATAAATCGATAAAATGCACGTAATGTTGATTTAAAAACCTTCAAATTAGGAAAATTATATTGTATTTTGAAAGCAAAAAGATACTTCCGTTGTTGATGATGTTTGCGAATGTGTAATGTTATTTTTAGATTAACTGTTCGCCAAACTACAGTACTTCTCTTTGTATGAGTTGCAAAATGCTGACTTTCGCCCACCGTCTAAAACCAAGAAAACGGAGTCGACATGATAAGCACGGTATTTATTTATTTAGTTTTATAATTGCACTGCTCCTTTGTTCTCGAAAGTGTGTTTCCAAGTTCCAAAACTTGCTTTCATTCTTTTCGCTGTTGCAGGAGCATGACTTCTCTATGGCATTCTCATCCCCACTCGGATGATTGACAAGCATGCCGAGCCACACGGTGGCCGTGCTGGCCGCATTGTGGTTCTGTTTCGGTCGGCACGTTCACTCTGAGTATCTAAGGCCGGACTGTGACAATGGAAAGGTTAGGATTTATTATTATGATTTTTTTTAATACTGATGCTCTTTGTATCGTGTGACTACATCATACCGTTATACTTGTCTTGTATAGCTGCATGTGGAAAGGGATCTACCTACAGATACTATTCACTGGGACTGTCCTGCTCCTGCTGGTTGGTTCGACTCCGCACGGGTAACCATGGATACGGCAGTTTTCAAATCTGTCTTTGAATACTTGACATGTATATGATAACCAGTGTTGGGCATTGATTTACTTCCAAAAGAAAATGGATGGATGGATGAATGTAATATATTTCATATTAATCATTATTTGCATTTGAAAGCAATACACTTCTTTACAATGTTAACGTCTGTGTAGAGAAACACGTTACTAATTACTTTAAAGGCACTTTTTTAAGTCATTGGTTAATTGATTTATTAATGCTTGCGGCAGTTTAAAAGGGAAATGCGAAATGATTCCTGGTGATGTTAGCTTGGAATGAGGATGTCTAAGTGAGGTGTATAATGTTAGATTTTTCAACTCTGCGGTGTGCAATCACTGCCTTTGATTAATAGGTGTACTTATAACAAGATGTATTTTTTTAAGTATAAATATTGGAACTGATATTTGGTCCACTAAATAAATAATCCCAGACTGTACACCATAAAAAGGTCAACACACTATAATTATTAAATTAAACATGGCAAAGATAAATTAATGTTCCCAACATGTGTTCTTATTATCAATAAGGTGACGTATGTTATTTTGTTTTGAAGTATAACTGATCATTTTTATAACTGAAAGTTAAAAGCTAAAAGCTAAAGTAGCATTGATAATTCGTTTAGTAGGAGATAGATAGACAGAAAGACTAGTCCAGTCCAGAGTGTGCATTGCCACTCGCCCAAAGACAGCTGGGATAGGCTGCATCGCACCCTAAAAAGATCAAGCGACATACAGTACTATAAAATAGATTCATTATTGAGCATCTGTTCCTAATGAAAAGTCCAAATTGTGTATCCATCTCACTCTTTTTGGATAGCATGCGCCACAGTACAGGAAACCCTTTTCGCGATGCTGTCTCAACCCTTAAGCCATTTTTCAGTCTTTTTTTTCTTCACAGAGGCTCCCCAGTGTCGACACAGTGTATGATCCCGAGGTGAGCAAACACTCAAACAGGCGCTTTGTTTACCCAACGTGCTGCCTTCATTAAATGGAGTGATTGGGGTGACAAAAAGTCAGGATTCATTCAATGTTCCCTGACCTTTGGTGCTGACTTGTTGCAGTGTGACACAACATCTTCCAAAGGTCAATAACAGAACATGTTTTTGTCATCATAAATCAAAAGCCTTAATTAAGATCCTTAAAAGCCATTTAATCTTTAGTTTCTGCCTCTTTTGATCACTCCAAAATCCTGTTGGTGTTATGTAATTATTGTCCTAGACTGGCCACTTGATAGTAGCGTATTGAATACCAAATGCACTTGAAAGTCCTGTTAAGTTGTGGATCAAATGTCCTCCTTTAAAATTCAGTTAAAAAAAGAGTAAACTTTTTTTTTAATTTTAGTTTTATGTTAGTTTTCTTTATCCATTATAATGCTTATTGGATGAAATCCTATAGCAGTTAGCAATCAAGATGATAATGAGGTAAAAACAAAAAAAGGCTGTTTATTAATTTCTGACACTTTTGTAATGAAACGAACTTTAGAGCTGGCTGATACTTTTTTTTCCCGAACAGCTCGCCTGGCAGGTCTGCATGGATGAACCCATTTTCTACCACCACAACATTCCCAACAGGTAACATTGTGTTCTTACATCGTTATGGCAATGCACTTTGCCCTGTCTTAATCCTTAGAAACATGACACTTAATTGTGTTTTTGTTCTTCAGTCACATTAAAGCATTTCTCTACATTCATGGATAATTGATAATCCAAGTGAAATTCGCTTGGGACATTGTTTAACCACTGTGTGCATTGCAGCGGTGCGTTCCGGCCAGTCAAAGCACAGAGTGGAGAGTACTTGTACTGTCCTCCTCAACGGTGGCTTAATAACCTACATGTGAGTGACTTCCAACTTCAAGTGGATTTTTGCAGTCTTTCCGTCACATGTCACTTGTGTTCCAAGCAGAAAACGTACTTGGAAAGTAGGACACTGTTTTGGGTTGCAGCAGTTTGCAAACCATCGTCTTAGGTAGGATGCAGCAGTTTAAAGACAATGGAAATGTTTTCAATTTCCACTGCATCTTTAAACCAAGACTGCCATCTAGAGGAGTAATAAATATCACAAGTGCTTCATGAAGCTTAATTTTCCTATCACTCTACCTAAGATTGTGGTTTGAAAACTGCTACAACCCAAAACAGTGTGCTACTAAGTGCTTCATGAAGCTTCATTTGTCAGAGTTCTTGCTTTGACAAACAGAAGCTTAAATTGTGTGTTTTGTTTATACTTTTGATCATGTTAATATCAAGGGTTTTGTATTTGGACTCGTTTAATTTTGTTTGTGTGTTTCCCAGCACGGAGCTGTCGTGTTGCTCTACCATCCCTGCGCAGCATTCAGCGAGCGTCGGCTGGTGCCCCTCCTGGCCCGCTCATGTCTACATGACTACATCATCACCCCTCACCCACAGCTCAACAAATCCATGGTAAGGGAAGAACTTACTGACTGAAACACGGGGAGAAAGGAGCGCATTTCACTTACTGCTAAGATGCACAGAATTGGTTTTATAATAATGAATGTACAGTGCTTGCATATTTGTGATTCACCATTTGCAAATTTGAATGTGGAAACTATCCTCTGTTATCTGCTGAGATTCACACCTATTCATAGTTTTTGCACTCAGAATAAAGCCCTTTCGAATACAACGGTAATGCTTTGGTTCCATCTTTTGGCATTTTGGTACCAAAGAGCTATTTAGAGGTGGGAGGGAAGGAATTTCATTTATACAGCAGCTGCAAACTGCCCCAAAACGGTGACATTTTGTCCCCAAAAATTGAGACAGTGCAAGTATATTTTTTATCTACTTATGTATGTGCGACCAGACTTTTTTTTAAATTATTATTAAATATTTTTGTTGCTGAAGAAAATGCTGTTCTACATAGTAATATAGTGACAAGTGGAAGTGAATATTTAATAGTAAAAAAAAAAGTCTGTCGAAACATAGCGAGAGATGCATACTTATTTCATCCACAAAGCAAATTATTTTCCTTTGATGAACTTGTTATAGAAACATTTGATACTGTAAAATCTAACAACTGAACCTACTAAAAAAATAACTTGTCGTCTTTTTCCCTCTATATAATGTATACGATTTATGCCACAAAGACTAGTAAAAATCATGAAGTGTTCGAGAAGTACAACATGCATTTTTGTCTTGCAACAGACAATTTTTTTTTCTGTGTGGGAGTGTGAGGAACAATTCTAGTAATCATGTCTGTACTCAGCCTATAGCCTTGGTGTCTTGGGGGAAAACATTGGAGCTTTCAACTGCCGCCTCTTCAGACGTTTGTGATTGGCTGCAAAGCACAACGACCTCGGGCGGTCAGACGAGTGGCAAATACAACTTCCTGCTGACACGTGCAACTGAGCACCACGGACACACACGCACAGAGCCCAAGGTTGGAGTTTGAACTTTAAAAAAAATAAAATAAAATCCTTCTGATAATGTTCAGATACTAAAGTGTTCCTACCTGAAAAATAATGATGGAAAAATTAAGCTTTAAGAGCACCATCTAGTGGAGTTATCACTTGTGTGCTTCATGAAGCTTCATTTTCCCATAAGTAGTTTCTAAGTATCTGTTTATCCAAATCCACAGGAATCTGTGAGACAGTGCTGTGAACAGATAATGTCATCATGGCTGAAAGGAGAGAAAAAGACAGAGAAGGGTCCCTCCCCAAAGAACAGAAATGGGCACGACCCTCAAGGGGAATCAAGGCAGAGGCAGGAAAGGGCCGCGATCCCACCTAAACATGATGACGTGAAAGCAAATGGAACATTTCAAGCGTCTGATGTTTTAACCAACCCGAAAAACCGTATCACACACAGACCAAGGAAACATTCTCCGGGGAATGCCATTTTAACAAATCAGTCTGGTTTGAGTAACGGTGCATCCCCGATGATCCAAAATCAGGATTTCTCATCGGGGCCTTCCACCCATTTCGGGTCGAGCGTGTCAAGGCCTACGCAGAAGATGTTGCTCCTCAAGGTCCTTGAGACTGATAGACGCTGGCCAGCAGCCAAAATTGCAACAATGAAACAGAGGAGCTCTGCTAAACACAGCTCCACTGCAGATGGACAAACACTGGAAAAAGAATTAGGAGATTTGAGAGAAAGAGATTTGGCGCAAGGTGAGACACACTCAATAAAGGGGCAAGATGAGTCTGTGCCTCCAAAACGCTTCCAACCAGAGCGGGTGAGTGACCCAGCCAACATCGACGACTGTAACACTTGCACGACAGGACAACAGTGCGGCTGCGTCAAGGACTCAGAGAGTCGAGCCACACTTGTGAGCGGCGGCTTGCCGAGGACGTCCAGGTCCAACGAAGCGGTGTGGGCCGCGGCAGCGCTGGGCTTCCTACTGGTTCTCCTCACACTGTCTGTTTTGCACACGCGCCTCTACCGCCACTGGAGGACCATGCCCAGTCTGTATTGGCACGACCCACGGGAAGATTACGATAGCGTGGCAGGTTGGTATCTTGGTACACATCAGAGGATACCCTGTTTTACATTTTGGATCCGGAGTGTAATTAATAAACACTCATGTTCAATTATACAGGGAATATCGTGGTTCCACAATTTAACGGCCTCTTTGGAAACTCTTTGAGCATTGATTCGATATGCATGATATTCATCTGAACTCTTCCGATGCCAGACATTTTATCCAAAAAGGATCTCGTGAGTGCCAGCCAAGTTTGAGCATTCTGACTGATCTTTCAAGGCTCACATAAAATTGCGAATGTAAACATTGGAACTAGCAAATGAAAGATTAGACTCTTCTTTCATCACACACACGCGGAAAGATATTTCAGTTGTTAGCAGTAAAACATGATGGTTTCACCCAAATCACCTATTTTTGAGGAAAACAATGCAGAAAAATAGCTTTTTGTGATGAGATATTTTATGCACAACAGTGACTGATGCTAAGAATTTTTGCTTTAGAGATGCCTCAAACATCTGAACAATCTTTTGAACAATGAGGACAATTAAATTGTCCTTTGGATAGCAAAATATTTTTAGATTTACTGTGACTCACTAACTAACTTAACAATTTTACAAATGATTGCATATTTAATAGTTAGTAGTATTTAATAGTGTGTGCTTAAGTACATTGCCATATTTCCCGCCGTTTGTTACACTCTTTGCAGTAGAAAAATACTTTGCTCAGCCACAAGATGATTGAAACAGTCGCATTTCCAAGGGTCCACCACGTTATTGGGACTTAGACTTTCCTGTGACACGTGTATATCTTATCCAAAAGAGATTAAATGCTGCCGTCTGCTGGCCATAGTTATTTATTATTTTTTTTTTTTAATTTGAGAGTTGGCCAACACTTTCCTCCCCCTTTCCAATAAAAAGGTAGTTAATGGCGCGCCTCGTTAGGATTCCCAAAATGAAGCTTCATGAACCACTTGTGATAATTTTTTTACTTCTCTAGATGGCACTCTCGGTTTTAAATTGCAGTGGAAATGTAATAATTTTCCATGCACTAGCCTTTATCTCTAAGCCAACAGCACCATCTAAAAGAGTAAAAAAAAATATGCTTCACGAAGCTTTGTTTTCCCATCACTAGTACTTACTAGTACATGGACCTTAATCTGGCTAAATTAAATAAATGTTGAAATGGTTTTCCTTCGTCCTCCGCTCTCAAAGTTCCCATGCCTAAGTTTTTACTATTGTTGGTGACAGTTTTTGTATTTTTGCATTAACTGTAATTTTTGTCATTTTATCTTCTAGACGTTATCCATAGAAGGCTGCAAATTGCAAAGAGGCGGCGAAAAAGAGGCAGAAGACAAGAGTGTGCTCTCCTGCCCAGCTCCTCAAGCTCGGATGAGTACATGTAGACAAATGAAGGAACCACCACATTTGGGGACTTGTTCAAGTCACGGGGGATAATGTACATTTTAACCCTTTAGTTGTGCACAGGCAGATGGGGGCGACCTCATTACCAAAAGGGACAGCTTGTGAATGCCACCATGAGAAAAAAAGATTTTAACAGCCCAACCACAGCAGTCTGAAAAATTCAAATCAAAGATGTATATTTTATTATATTGGCTTCAAATACATTTGTACAACTACTAAGTCAGCTAATGCCTTTTTTGTTACGACCAGATTGTCATTGAGAAATACTGTATTTATATTTTTACATTTGAAAGTTCAGTATGAGGATTTAAGTAACATTGGTTGTGCTCATTAACAAATTGAATGCCATTGACAGCTTTATCTGCGATCATTTTTAACTGCAGTGAATGAGTAAACCCTGTGATGATATGGGTAATTCTTGGTTTAAAGGTAAAGGCTAATGTAATGGAAAGTTAGATTTCCAATCCCAAGAGTGTCATCTAGACAAATAAAAAAAAAAATGCATCACAAGTGCTTCATTTGTCCAGAACTCGAAATGGGTTCTATTTTGAGGCACACACGTGTGACTTTTGCACAAGTTGACAAGAAACCAGCCAAACCATGGACAATTAACTTGTTTTATTATTTTATTACAAATGTACAGCTTATGAGTTTCCATTACGACTGACCTTTTTAAGTCATTGTTCTCTGTCTCTACATTTATACATTTGTTGTTGTTTTTTTTTAGTGTTTTTCCGTTAAAAGACAACGCTCCCGTCACCCAGCTCCCAAAATGTATGCCTGTGGGGTGATGCAGAAGGACAGCAACCCATCGGGCCACAGTGCACGGCCAGTGGTTTCAAAAATGGGCTCGGCTCAAATAAATCACTGGCCGATGGAAGGCTTGGTCCAGCCGATGACCATGAGGGTGTTCAGATGCTAAGTCTGCGCAAATGGAGAAATAAAAGTGTGCTGGGCACGATGCGATTAAACAAGTTAACATTCATACGAGACACTCTACTTGGTGTCCACTAATCAAGGGACTGAGAGGTGCATGTGCATTATTTTTACCTCCCTCCCTCAATTCTGAGATGACTTGTAGTGCTTAAGCCCAAGCATGCGTCACACCTTTTCCTATTGCACCACACCGCACAGACGACAGCCCTTGCATCGAGCACCTAATGCACTTGAAGTATGACCTTAAGGAAAGTGCATTACATGCTGTAGATGTGACTTAATCCAGCTGGTGTTTGGAAAAATAGTGCAACTAACAGCACGAGTCACCTGCTACATCCATCTTGTTCCTGCCACTGTGTAAGCATACTTACAAGGCCAAATTGAACTTAATAAATTGAATAACATGTAGCTTAATATAAAATATAGCGCAGACATATATATATATATATATAAATATATATATATATATAGAGCTCGAGTCTAAAACTTGAGTGATGGGAGAAGCTTTGTCGATGGAAGTATTTCCATTGTTGCAGCAGTCAGAACAACATTGCAGCCAGTCAAACAGGAGATGATTATGTGCAAAGGCATTGCAATGATACATTGCAAGAGTCTTTTTAGGGCATGGCATGGCAAACAATCAGCCCTCACCTACGGAGGCATGCGACAGGGAGATGTGATCAAATCAAATTACCAATTTGAAAAACTTGGTTGAAGTGCTGAAGGTGGTCAATTTTTTCAAAGTGCTGGATGGGATGTTTGTCTAACTGTATTTTTGAGTATGACATACCAGCAGGCTTGTGCACTTTTTGGCACAATTCAACCAGCTCTGTCACCTGTACAAGGCCAACTACTAGTAACTGTGTTCACAATGCTGTCTCCACTGACAGACCATTTAGTTCTGTGGGCCAAATTAGAAGACCGCAATGATGTGGAATTAAAGAAAAAAAACAAATAAAAAAATCAGGGCTTGATTGTGCTCACCAGGCAGCTAAAATAACTGGAATACTAAATCAATAAGAAATGACATACAGTATACGCAAAACAAACTTGTGAGGATCTTCCGGATTGCTGAACTGCACCGTTCGACAATGGCTAATTCTGAGATGATTCCACTGGAGCGGTAAAATTAGGCAAATTGTAAGAGGAAAACAAATATATAGGACATTAAGAGACAGTTGAGGTTTGATTAAAACATTGTGATCCAGGTCCTGTCATAAAACAGGACCAAGGGGTTTTTGGTCGGACCATTCAAACGCTTTGGCACCTGATAACCCCCGGCTGTTGAGCGTCTCTTTAAAGGAGCAACTGTCACTCCACAAAAGAGTGCTGGAGAAATGCTCAGGACTGTTCACAGGTCATGTGTTAAGCTAAATCCCAGTAAGAGGTTGAACAATGTCGCCCTAGGCCACTAAATGAGAATCTTAAGTGAGACGATGACAAACAAAAAAAAAAAACACACCAGTAAAAATATCAATACAAAAAAAGCAACACAATACATCACAAATATTCCAGTGTTAAGAGTTTTTGTAAGTCTTAGAGATGTAGACTCATCCCAAATCTGCCTGGTCAAAGGGAAACGAAGAAAGAAACATGCCAGAACATGCCGTAATGGACCTCCGCAACTGGCAGGAACGCCTTTGCAGGAGCAAAACAGGGAAGACAACATGTGAGTTGTGGAGTGGGGATCCCCTAATCCAGCCTAGTAAGGCAACGGAAAGCGAAAGACAGGGTGTCACAGTTGATGTTGGTCCAGGTAATTGATCTGAAGTTGGGATGAGGAACAACGGCAGGGGAATAAATAAAGTGGCAACATGTCAGGATGCGCTTCTCTGTACATCAGCACCATCATGCTTCCTTGTCGGCGTCACACTTAAAGCCATTTATCTTACATGTCTGGTTCAGCAGCCTGTAGTTTTCCACTTTGGATCCCTCCACCTGACCCCTCTCTGTGCTCCTTTAATCCTCAACGTTTCCATCTGATTCCTTCCCATGCATAGTTCATGCATTTCTCATTCTCCACTTTCCCCCGCCACCAAATGATGTGATTACATTGGAGCTCCCCGACCCACCCTTGCACGGACACGATCCCCTTCTTCCCCTCTTCTCTGAGCATCTTGCAGTGTGTCACTGTTTCTTCTCACGAGTGGTAATGGTGACCAGTTGCTTGGCGGCCTTGGCTATGTCATAAGCGCACTGGATGACCTGCTGAGTGAGAAGCTGATAGTCCACTGTGGGAGCACCTGGCTCCGAGGGCGCTGCCTTGCGGCACTCCACCTGTAAGCGCGAGGCGCTGGAGGCCAACAAGCGGAGTGAACAGTGGACTGCATCCAGGGCTGGGCGCTATACACAGAAAGACATGAGGGGGAAAATGCTTTTAATGCAGTAGAGGAGAATGAAAATGGCTAAGAGATCAACAGAAAAAAATAGGTGGAGGATTTATATACATATAGTCACTTCCAAAAGTATTCGAACGACAAGGTAAATTCTTGTGCTTTTTTTGTATACTGAAGACATTTGGGTTTCACGTCAAAACAGATGAATTTGAGACAAATGTTCAAAGATCTAACTTTTATTTCGTGGTATTTACATCTGGACGTGTAAAAATAAAAAACTCAGGACAGAGAGCATTTAGTTTGATGCCGCCCACTTTTCTCAGTGAGCAAAATAATTGGAACGTGTAACAGCTGTGTGTTTCTGGTTGCTCCGCGTTGCCTTTTACACTGAGTGCTTAAACATTAGGTATTTTTTGTTTTTGGCTTTGGGTTTCACCAGTGAAAATTGCATTCACAGTTCAGCAAACATGAAGAAGGCTGTTCAACTTCAAGATATGAAATATACAAGCCTTAGCACAAGATGCAAACAACCGGAAGGCAACATTGGATTTCACAAATAAGTAGTACAGTGATGAGGTAAGAGGAAAGAAAGTATCTTCCATCGATCATTTCCATCTGTATCACATGGAGAACTGTATCCATGAATATGAAGCGGCCAATGTGAAGCACGTACAAATGTATTTATTTATGGCTGAATTTAGCTGTTGCAGCTTCTAATCAGGTGTATTTTCTCGTCCACAAGTGACGGTAGTCTATTCATTCCAAAGTAATCTTTGTCATGGTGCTCCACATTGGTACAACACTAATTATATCATATAGTGAGTTAGAATTCTCACGCCAAAGAAAGCAGGGAAAGAAGAAACACAAAATGAAGAGTGTGTGGCGTAACTTACTTTGGGAAAGAGGGAAGCCATCTCAGTGACAGCAGAGTGGATCTTCTCAGAACATGGTACAAAGCTGAGGAGAATTATTAGATTTAAATATCTGAATACATTATATATACCGAATATATACCGGTATTATTAGTTGTGGTGTGTTGGCATCTCACCTGTCATGTTTGAACTCCTGAGCTGCCCTGAGAAGCTCCTGGATGTTCTTGGTCACCTGCTCAGTCTTAAGTATGACGTCCTCCGTGCAAGGCAATGTGGGATCTGGATCGCCCATCTCACCACCACCTCCCTCCTCAGCCTCTCCACGCCCCTCCTCCTCGCTGCTGCGACCCATGCTGAAAATAGCAAAATGCTTGCTCATCATCACCTTGGTGCATCCCGCCATGTATTTTCTATGCCGCTTGCCCTCATAATGGTGAGTTAAAACCTATCCCAGGTAAGAGGTGGGCAAGTCAATTACAGGCTATTTAAACATCACCATTTGCACTTACATTCATACCTAAGTAGAATTTAGTCTTCAATAAACCATGCATGCATATTTTTGGCGTACCAGTGCCTCATTATATGTGTGCTGTGACATGCGGTGAGTCTGACCTTATCGAGGGGTCGTACGATTGCGTGTTGTCGTAGTCGCTGTCAGTACCACTGCCGTGCTTATCTGATTTGGAAGTCTGGGGAGGGACACACAACCCCCTTGGGCGTCATTATCATTGACCGCATTGAAACTTGGGCTCTCATCACTCATTCAGAATCAAGGGAGATCAATAGTGCACACAACTATTTATTGCAGATGCAGCATCTTGGAACATTCACACTGTTCCAACAAGTGTACTACATGTAATTCATCAAATTACTGAATAATTAAGAACTGCTTGGTAGCCTACACTGGGGCTGCACTGCTGAAAAAGAAATGTTATCAAATGACGTTAGTAGATGAATTCCTATTTCCCACATCACAGATACATTACAGGATAAGTACAAAAAAAAGAATATCTGTCTAGGGGGAGGATAGCAATTAACTATAGTAAACCTACAAAAGCCACGTCTTTTTTCTGTGGAACCCTATCATCAGTTCTTCACCCTTTTTGTTTTCATGCTCATTCTATGATGCCACAAGATGGTGCCAAAGCCCTGGCTTTGTATCAATTGGTCTCAAGGAAGTAGATTGAAATGATAGTTCTCGACTGAGAGACTAACATCTTCGCATGGTGCACAGGATTGTAGGTATTAGCACAAGTCAGTATCAGAGAAAATGCAAGCAGGTCAGACCCCAGTGAAGCTTTATGATAAAAGTGTAAGTGAATTCAACTATATGCTAAGCGCTATCTCGTCATCAAACTTTAAGAACTCACCATGTATCGGCCCATCTCTGAAGATCCAGACAAATGGTGGCCTCCATACGAAGTTAGACCACCTGTACTACCCTTCCTCACCTGTGAACAGAGGGGAGCATAGGGATGGATACAGGAAGAGAGGGATGGGATGACAGCAATGGACAAAATAATGTGTAGAAGATTAGTAGCGAGGGAAAGGAATTCATATTGACAGGGGAGATGAGAAAAAGCAGAAAAAAAGATGATGCGCCAGCAAGAGCTGGTTTGATTGCTGCAATCAACACAGTAAGCCTTCTAACGGTAACATTTTTAACTATCAAACACTCGAGAATGTGTAGACACTTTCTAGAAAACTAACAGGTGTAAAGTTACATACAGTATGGCACTGTTTAAAACTGACTACACGACACTGATGTTCCCCAGTGCTACAGCACATCATAAGCAGAGGGCAAGCACAGTGTGAAAATGAATGGCAAACGAAACAATGACAGACAGAATGCTTACATCCGGAGGATGCATGGCTGCACTGCAGTGAGCATGAGACAGACAGGTGAGGAGGCAGACAGAAAGACAAACAAGGTAAGTCTTTTGCGAAGAGATATGACGATATGGTGATCATTGATTGATGCTGTGGATGATCTGGCGGATCAGGATTATAAAATGGCTGCATGTGTATATACTGTATACTGGCCGACTACAACTACTCATGCCATCCAATACGAAACGTTTCTTAAAAAAAAAAACAACTGTATGAAATAGTCTGCCTTCCCTATACAAATAATGTTCAATTTTCTATTTATTTTAAAAATGTTCTCATTTGAGAGTGTAGTTTAAAAGTGGTGTAAGCATAATGTGGAGCGGTAGTTCATGTTTCATTCTCTCATGTAACTAATTGTGGAAACCAACATATAAGGAACAGCTCTGCTATATATGGTATCATAGTGCCGTTTAGTTCTATACCACACCAAAGTACAATCATAACAATGAACATATTTTATTTGTAACGGCAGAGTATTTAATACTGCTCTTGTATGTGTAAATCATTACGTTGCGGCGAGTCAGTACAAGTGTTTGTTTTTGGACATTGCACTCTTGCAGCTGTAAATTAAAAAGGGCTAACTAGGAGAGGAGGGGCTGAAAAATGTGAATGCCAAAGTGTGTAGGGGAGGAAGGAGCATCACTGGTGTTACTCGACACCAGACAAAGAGAGACATTTCTTATTTACCATCTTTCTCATTCAGATAGCACTTAGTGCAATTTCCCCATTAAATGACTAAAGTGTAAATTACGGGATTCAATTATCTTGGCACTTGGGTGCGCCAGTTCTATAGCTGAATGGGAGATGACACAACGGTGTATCTCTGACAGAGAAAGATGAGGAGCGGAAGTGCAGAAAGAGAATGATTCAAAGAGAAATGGTGAGATAAGAATCCGACTACCAGCCATCAATCAGGCTAGGGAGAACCTCCCGAAGGAAGGGAGAGTTCTAACTTACGCTGGGTGTGTTGAGGGGCTGCAGGCGGGCTGCCAGGGGGTCCAGGGCTGGGGTACCATGGGCCGTGGGGTTGGGGGCAGCCCCGGGCTCATACATGGAGAAGGCCTGGCGGTCTCTCCGATGGGGATGGGACTGTGAGGTGGTTGAGGAGGGCACCGTGAGCCCCGAGTGATCAGCTCCTTTCCCCAATACAGTCAGACCCCCACCAATTATTACTCGCATCCCGCCACCCAGCCAGGTGGTTCCGGCTCCGCCTCCCCCTCCACCTGGGCCCCCGACCCCATGGCCCACTGGCCCCCCAGCATGCTGGCCACCCCGTAGCGCGCTGTTCTCTGTCTGCATCCGTGTGATCTACATAACAGGAGGGAGGGACCAGGAAGGGACCAGAGGATGGGAGGAGGTAAATGGGGAAGTTGAAGGCAAGGAGGGGGGGGGGGGGGTGTCAACTGAATAGTCAAGACAAACATTCATAAGCACAGGTACAGTAGAGGGATGCAAAGGACATCAAGTATTAACTGATATCAGTAGTGGGGAAGGACTGATGTGTGGTGGTCATGACATATTTCACCGACATGGTACATGAGAGGGGGGCTAGGGGTTGGGGAGGGATTGATGTCGCTCGTAAAATCCATATTCAAGATCAGTGAAATTAGCTGGGAATGTACATGACCATTAAATGTAGTTGTTAGTAGGGCTGAGCAACTAAATCGACATTTCATCGAGAAATTAATTTTGACTTCTCACAATAATCGAAGAAAAATGATCCATGTGCTGAGCTGTGCAGTATGCTTACAACTTCCCAACGTTGTGAAATACTTCCTACATCCTAAATGTTGCTTGTGCAGCCAGCATGTGACGTCTATGTGAGTCTGCCCTCCCCAAGAGTGCTGTAATCTGTGTAATGTGACTCCCCCCAGTCGGAGTTTGTTGTTGGAGCATGCTTTGTTACAAAATATTGCTAGAACTAATGCTAAAAATCTATGTAAAATCCCATTAACAGAACTCAAGTGTCAAGTCAACTCCCTTGTGTGTCACTTGTCACTCTGTCACTAAGGTGGCCTCACGCTTTCCCAGTGCGCACTCCATGCACGCATGGCACCTCGCTGCCCTTATGCGGTCAACGCGGGCACAGCAGGAAAAGCCGGTAATTATTTATTTATTTATTTTTATTTCTATGGTTTATTGTATTCTTATTCTACTTCATGACTAATGTATTTTCTGGTTGTTCTTTAAAGTTCTACTTCACTTTTTTTTTTAATAAAGACTCTTTATTGTCATATCAACACCAATCCACATATTATGGCACAAAATAAGATATGCCAGATTCCAGTAAGTTCCAAGCCCTGGGAAAATAAAAATATAACAAAATAAGAAGATAAATAAGATAACGAGACAAAAGAGATGCCTCATCATGGGTTAAATGTGTGCAAAAACGCAATGCAACAAAAGGAGTGGATGTAGCAGAATGGAAAATGCAAAAAGCTTGAATTTCATATTTATAAGATCATTTCATACTTGACTAACAAAATGAAATGTTTAAATTAAGTGTTCAATGTGCAGGGATGCTTGGAGGTATGATGGTAGTTTTGAGTTTTTGTAAATGAATAAATACTAAATCAATTAATAATTGTTTTTATTAATTAGACTACAATATCAATCAAACTAAATGTGACTATTATTCTTTTTTCTATAATCGCCCAAGCTGGAGCAACAAAGAAACACAAGCACGGGCGACATGCAAACTCCAAACAGAGAAATTTGCACCAAGACGCCAGAACATTCTTGCTCTGAGGTAGAAGTGCTAGCCACATTCCACCAGGCTGTCAACTTGAATGTCAAGCAATATATTGCTAATAAATATATGACAGTTGCCGATAAAACCTGTGTATCACTCATACAGCTTCTTGTTTTGGAAGTGATTAGAGTGTGCATGTGTACAGTGACTACTCAAGCAACGTGAGAGCAACGGCCACAATACACAGAACGACACGACTTAACGAGATGGGTGAGACTGGACAATCGCAAACAAAGTACAGTCGGAGACTGACCCTTTGCTCGTTCAATATGTTAGTTGAGCAAACGTGGACGGATAATATGAATATTAAAAAATTAAAACTAAAAGTGACCAAATGAAGCAAATATGACCAGATGGCTGTTATTAAACAAAACATGGAATACTGCCTGAGTGCAACAGGACAGCTGCTTCAGCTCTAACACAACACACAATGTCTTACCTGTAGACATTATGCAGAAAATTGCAAAGACTGCAAATTGGCACTTTGCCCTCCTGGCAGAATGAACCATACTCTTGTCTGTTTTTATATGTCCCCTTCTCCTTTGCAATTATTTCTTTCATAAAGACTTCACTTTTACATGCCCGCAGTCACTATCTAAACTAATGAAATATTTAATGACCTTAATTGTATTCCTTATACTCTGAAATGTACGGTATATTCCGGCCCCTTTCTACTTCCTACCTCTTTCTGGAGCCTCCTGAGTTCCTCACTAAGGTTGTTGTTGACCTTCATCAGCTGCTGCACCTTGGCTTCCGAGGAGGCCAAGGCTTTCTTTACCTCCAGGTACTCCTGCAGAGTGATGGGCCCATCGGACATATCAGATGAGTCCATGCTCTGTTTGACAGGAAGTGCAAAGATACAGAAACAAAGAAGAGCACCAATGTGGATCAGCACATGTCATCAGTGTTCATTTCATCTCACTCATAGATGCCACTTTTCAAATGATTTCCTATATAATGTATGCTTTTTTTGTCCCAAATGCAAACACAGAGCTTAGAGTCAATTTAAGGTGAGAATAAATGTCGTCACAAATTGACATACTGAAAAGAAGGGTGCATACCTGCCAAATGATTGCAAATGAAAATCTCAAGACACATGAAATGAGGCTTCAAAATTGTGAAAAAAAATCAAGTTATTCTCTACACTCTCCAGGAGTCAGGAGATCTTGCGCAGCGACCGCTTGCAAGTCCACATTTTACTGCCTGCTAAGCATGTCCAGTGTGGAACATATCTCAAAATTCACTATTAGATGGTCTTTAATCAGAACAGTGTGAAAACGCAAAAGTTGTACAGCTGCCTGAAGGCCAGAGCCGCTGCTGATCCAAAAACTGCACACGGACACACGCACACACACAAAAGAGCTTTGGTTCTTGCTCCCCATGCAACATACCCCCTCATTTCCTGTGACCTTAGAACATTAAGTTCGGCAGCAGTCACAAAACAAATAAAATTTGCAGCAGCGAACTAAACTCTATAACTGAATACAGCATCATTTGATATAATTCTTACATGAAATGTGGTGTACAGTACATTTTAAAGGCAACTGACTAAACAGCCAATGTATCTCAGGGTCTAGCACAATTGCTTCCATTTCTGCGCTATGCCAGTGCCACTCAAGTCAGTTTTTCCCCTTCCTCTCTCTCTGTATGAACAATGCCTCTCTGACAGGACCTCGAATGTGGCTGGTGATGTCACTCAGGAGCTATGTGGCACCACTCACAGCGACTACTCCCTGTGTAACACGCTGGGCAAACCGGTCATGGAAGAAACCGTGAAAAAGCTTATTGGCTTAATCTTGATATTTTGAGCCGAAAAAAGCATTTTGGTTCAAGTGATGTACCTTTGCACGGTTGTTGCGTTGGGTGTTGTTGTTATTTTGGGTGGTCAGCTCGCTGTCTGTGTCTTCATCAGAGGCTACACTATCATAGTCATGCTGGTCATCATCAAATCCTAGGTCCAATGGATCTGTGTGGGAAAACATACAGAACATCGTATGCTATCAATATGGATAGCCAAGCACAATATGATTGATCGCTAAATGAGTCACCTCGTCAAAGTTAATGAGTGGCCAGCAGGGAGTAGTGAGCAATTATGCACACAGGAGTGACGGAGGAAGACGAGGGACAGCAAAAGCGCTAACTCCAGAATAGTTACACGGAACCCTTTTTGCTATGTCGATTCATGTGCATTGACCAAAACAAAACAAAAAGAAAAATAACAATGGTGCCAGCAGGTACTAGTTATCCCCAAGGAGAACATGAGGATCCTACAGATTTGTTCTAAAAATATCTCAGCAGTGGTGGGACACTATGACATTCTAAGAAGAATTAAAACAGAAGGATTTCTTAACCAAATATTTTGTTTCAAAATCAAACAGATTGTGTTCCATGGGTGAAATGCTGTTTTCATTTAGCCAAATATTTCACAAATGGACATTTTAGAGCTGTACTTTTAATACTATGACACCGTGATATTGTTGTCCACGGTTATCAAGCCATCAGAATCTAATATCCTCCCTTGCCTAGTCCAGACGTGTCTCCCATTGAAAATGTGTGGCGAGACAATAACATGGACCCCGCCCGGACTGTTGAGAAACTTAAGTTGTACATCGAGCAAGAATGGGAAAGAATTCCTCCTACAAAGCTGAAACATTTAATGTCCTCAGTCCTCAAATACTGACTGAGTGTTGTTAGAAGGAAATATGATGGACAACAGTAGTTTAAAAAAAAAGTCCCTCTCCCAGCTTTTTTGGAACATGTTGTAGGCATATAATTGAAAATGGGTAAATATTTGCCAAAAAGAACTGATTGAGCATTAAATATTATATGTTTGTTGTGTATTCGATTGAATCTTGGTCGTAACTGATTTGCAAACGCTGGTGAACGGCATTTTAATCAGTCATGACTATGTGAGTATTTTTGATGCTGATCTCAAAAGTGATTCTTGTTTTTTTTGGGCACATCAGGTTTTGAAGATATTTAATTTTTCTGTTTTTAAGTTTGACCTATAAAAGCATGCATAATAAGGATTTTACCATGCGATGTACTCTATAGCTTTGACATTTCGTAAAAGAATCGGTTGCAAAACCTAAACCTTGAATTCATAAATATTTCTTAATTTATTACAATATTACACAATATATTATTACTATTGCCAGCAACTTTGTTGATAGTTGAATTAGATGTCCAATATAATGTACTAGATTATTCAAAGCTGCGCAACCCTCCCATCACATTCTCACCAGTTGGACTGCTGAGACCTTTCCCCTGCTGTCTTCGTTTGGCATCACTTAGGATGTCAATGATGAGAGTAGCAAACTCCCGAGCATTGAAACGTGCAAGTTTCTGACGGCCCTGAGTGAGAAAGAGAGAAAATGGAACAACAAAATGTTCATCGCTCTGATTCAACTAAAACTGAGTTCAAACGTGTCAACTTTCATTGGTTTTGAAGAATAAAAATCCTTCTGAAAGCTAATGGTTCACTGGCAGTGAGATGACTGTGGTCAATGAGCATGTACTGCGGAAAAATGCTGTCATACTGAACATTTGGAACACACACACAAACACATGCAATCATTAGTGTGCAGAAATGCAAACAAATACGCGCAAAAGCACACATTTAAAAGAAAAGAGAAAAAAAGCTTACTCTGTAGTTAAATTATAAATATTATCCTACTGTGGTAGTGTTTGTTTGCTTTATCATCACAAATAGACAGTAGTTATGAGAGCGGTCAACTGTTCATGACAAGATAAACAGCTTAACCACGGATGACGAGAAGCTAAGTGAGAAGACATGAAAGATTCGTTCTTTACACAGGGTGGCGTAAGAGGGGAGAAAAGATGCAAATGGTGCCAACTCCGCACTTTTTTTTTAATCACTACTATTTTTGTTTCACCTGTGTGCATTATTTTTCTCTTACAATAAAAGTGTGCAAATGTGTTGGTTTACCTGATTTCGCGTGGCAGAGTACTCAGGGTTGACTGGTAAAAAAGGCACAGCACTTCGCTCCGTAACCAGAGTACTGTGGTTCTGTGTAGTAAGCCACACTGGAAACACGAGGAAGAGGACCAAAAATAAATGTGTGTGGTTAAGTAAGAAGGTCTTGGATACATCACAGCCAAGCCAAATCTTCAAACACAGTTATGCACTGCAAAAACAGATTCTGCAAAATGCACAATTGTGTTCTGTGCCCTTGTCCGGTCTGTGCGTATGTGTGCGTGTGTGTGCGTATGTGTGCGTGTGTGTGCGTGTGCGTGCGTGTGTGTGCGTGTGTGTGTCTTCGGCGCTTACCTTCCGTGCTATAGTAAAAGAGCAAATTTGACTGCTACTTCTCAAGAGAGAGGTAGGGAAAAAAGGAAGTGCAGAAGGGGAGAGACTTGAGATTTTTTTTGAGACAGCCTCTCCCTCTGTTTCTCCTCCCTCGCTCCAAAAACTTTTTTTTCCCCTTCGCTCCAAAATTACTGGCTCATTTTAAATGTCTATGAATGCATTTTTTTTCCTTTGCGTCTTTCCTTTTTGGAATCAATAGATATCATCAATCTGGAGGACTGTTCAAGTTTAAACAGCTACTTGGTAAAGGTCAACAGATGACAGCAGCTATGGCTCACCTGCATCATTTTCTCTACGATCCACTTCATCATACACATCCATCGCAAGCTCCTCAAACAGATGATTATTCAGCTGGAAGACAAATATACAAATATATATAAATATGATGAGTTAATGCATAAATATAATATAATGTAGGCAAAACAAAATATGCAAAATAGCAACTTAAGAGAGAGTCATCAAGGGCAATATTCGCAAAGATTTAGTCTATGGCGTTTCTTGTCGAAGCGCGGAAAAAACAAAAAAACATCCGAACAAATAAATTCAATACATTTGTACAAACCGATCAATCACTCACGGCTAATTGCAATGCAAATTTAAATCCCTCAAGCCAACTGAACTCACCGCTTGGAGCTTTTTCTTGGCCGCCTTGGCCAGTTCTGAAAGGTCCAGACTAAAAAAAAACAAGAAAAACAACCAAAACATGACATTAAAATGAACAGCACTGGTAAAGCTGAGTAGACACACAGTGGGAGGGAGGGTGCTGAACGTGGTGGACAACATGGCGATAAGCAGAGATGAGTACGGGGAGACAGAGATAGCAAGCGCATTTGGATTTGGATGGATTTACCGTCTCGGAGGGAGGATGAACCTGAGGTGGTGAAAGCTACAGCTGGGCAGACAAAAGTTGCCAAGCTGTTGCCTTACTACTTTGTTAATGAACCCTGGTTACTACTGCTTCTTTTGCTAGTGTAAAACATTCAATCTGAATGATTTCCTTCCGACTGTGAGAGCTCTTGGTACAACAAGGGAATGTACAACAGATAGGGTTGCGGAAACAGTGTTTAAAATGAAGAGAAATTCTGGGGAGGAAAGAAGAACAAGAAAGTAAAGATACCTCTGTGTTGGGCACTTAGGACGAGCTCTGGCTCCACCGAGCGAAGCAAAAATGGAGAGAACAGAAAACGAGTGAGCAAAAGAAAGAAACAGACAGAAAGAAGGGTGGAGAACCAGCTTAAAATGTCATCATCCACAGTCAGGTACCATTCACTGGATCGGGTGACGTGAGATGCAGGTCCTACAATAAAGTTCCTTTTGGCAACAAAAAGATTGAGCAATATGCTTGAGCTGTATATTTTACATGCCAATTTGGCTGGAAATCCTTCAGCATCCATTGACAGGGCTGTGAATTTGTTGATTTATGGGAGTGCTCTCTTGGGGCCGTTAAATCAAATCTCTCATTGATGAAAATGATACATTGAAACACACAGTAGCTCAATCTCTACCTGGAAAGGCCAAAGCATTTACTTTTATCAGCTTTTAAAGGTGAAGTAAAACAAACTTTAGTGCCACCCTCTGGTCACAGTACTAAACTGTATCAAAGTGAATTCCTTTAGGCATTAAGTACACACATCAAGTTTTTGGTCCATACCTGTCTGCCATTTGAGGGATGATATAATGGCCATTCTTGTGATCTAAAAAGCACAAGAGTATAATTGTACAACTACTCGTTCTGTTTGTACATTACAGCGTGTTCCCGCCATGGCTTACCTGGGCGTCGGCCACACAGGTAGAAGGCCAGCCTGTCCGTCAACTCATATTGACATTCAACCAGTCGCTCTGCTAGCTCGATGTGGCCCGCCTGCCTAAAACACACAACAAGACAAAATTAGTTCCGGGATACGTTTCACAGTTCCATTGGATGCCCAAGCGCACAGAGTGTTATTTGCAGTCACTAGTTTTGGCCAAGGAGTTACCTGGCATAATCCATGGGTGTGCGTCCATTGATATCAGGTGCGCCGGGGTCAGCGCCGTACACCACTAGTAGCTCAGCTTGTAAAATTTGCCCTGCCTTGGCTGCCACATGAAGAGGTGTAGTTCCCTTCTCCTGGGGAAGTCAAGGAGACAGAAAAGTGTCCACTTAGGCCGAAAATACAGCAGTCTGTTTAGCATGTCCTGTGTGTTTTTTTGCATACTGGATGGAAGAAGTTGGCCTGAGCGCCGAGGGACAGCAGCCGAAGACACGTCTCTAAACTTCCTGTTCGCACACTTGAATGAAGTTGCTGACAGGAAAACAATGAAAGGCAGAGGAACCCAAGGAGAGAGAAAAGGACACAGGAGGGGGCGATTAAACATGAGGCTGAGACAGAAATGGAGACATCCTTCTCACTGGCCCCTGTGAAGCTCCACAGCAACACAGGTCATTATTGCATCTTGCTTTGTCATTCGATTTACATTGTGCCGTGGGGGCTTAATAAGCCCGTTTGTAAGTGAATGTGTGCACAAGTGTCTGTGCGTACATGTTTTAGGTGTGGGACCACCCATTGACATCTGGAAATTAAACAGCCACTGTGTTTACACATGTAATTCAGGAGTGTGGCTGAGTCCAATTTTTATGATTAAGCTAAAACGATGACTCAAAGGTCCGCATTTGTGCACTCACCTTGCTGAGGTCCTTGGTAGTTACGCCGTCGTCATCACGACAGGGTAGCTTGTGCACAAAGGCCAACATCTGGTATTTGGCTCTGACAAACTCTGACTTTGTAGGACTGGACAGGGGGCAAATAGTCAATAAAGAAAACCTCAAAGATATTTAGTGATGATGTTACATAATAATACAATATTGCAATTATCAGGAATTAAAAATTACATCGAAAACTGATCAAGTCCAGGTAGTCACCTCATAATTTTGACTATTTTTAAAATAAAAACTACTGAATCAACATCATTATGGTAACACTTTTAGGTAGTGAGGGACTATACTTACTGGACTTTGTCCTGTGGGTTGGGTTTCCTTCGACCGCTCTGTACCTGAGCGGGATCCAGTAGACTGTGTTCCCATATGGAGTTGGCCCCATTGCCGGCCAAGGTTTGAACCATCTGAACAAAGACACAAGCAGGACAGTTAATCACAGCTGATTCCACTTTTAGCAGCACATACCTTAATAGCACACCATAACACTAACTTAATGTACGGAGCAAAACATTTATATTATCTGTGATCTCGTTGGTGAAATTTACGCATCTATTACAAATCTGACTGAATATTGTCAGTCTGGTTGATCCTAAGTGAGTACAGTCGACCCCTGTAGATTTTTATTTAGCTATTCACAAGTACAACTTTTTGCACTATTTCCCAGAGAACGTATCCTCAGCTGTTTGTGTAAAATGTTACCAAATCACAATTTGTTTTGCTTTTCTATAATGGCCTGTAAAATACATCGGCCTTGGATAAAAGGAAAGTAGTCATTGGTGTAAAGGAAAATATTCTTGAAGTGATACTATTCAGCCAACTAAGATCTGCTTTTGTTAATGAAAAGCAAAGTGTCTCTTTGCTGAGTGTGCTTGTACACCACCCTATTTTCCTTTGCAGATTTTGTGCATTTCATGCAAGCATTCAAAACTCACATTTGCGGGCATTTAATGTTTTCGAATTTGTGATTACCTTTCTTGACATTTTAATGTTATTTAGAGAAGCGTATATAATCAACTAAACACTCTTAAATGTTTTAAATAATTACAAATAATAAGTACTTTCTTTTTTACTGTAATGCTCTATGACTAATTTTGAAATATGTACGTATTGAAACTGTCGAGCAGAAATTGGTCAATTTCACATTTTATTACAAATCAATACTATAGGTCAGCCCCACATGGGTCTGTTATTTTTGCAAATTGCTACCTAATCTAAATTGCGTTCACCGGACAAATTTGGGAGGCATTTCATGAATTCATTCTTTTTCTGGAAAAGCCATGCATGGCTTTTTCCAACACTGTGTGGTTGCTGACACTCGCCTGCATCAATGCAGGCGGCCATCCGCTATGCCTCAGGTGCTTGACTATGGAGATATGGCGGCCTAAACTGCGGTGGACTGAACAGCATTCATCACAGATCAGTACACCTCGGTTGATACTGGTCCAGCCCGGGTCTGAAAAACAACAACATATGTATGGTTTTATAGGCTTGTAAACATGGTTTATGTGACAATGACACCTTGCAACAGTAAAAAGGGTTTAACAAGTCTTAAGTCATTCTTTACAAGCAACCATCTACAGAGCATCCATCCACTGCCGCTTATGAGCTGGAGCCCTATCGATGCTGGCTTTCGGCAAGAGGCGCGGTACGCCCTGACTAGGGCGTAATCACGTAATCACTTGCCATCTACGGAACATAGTAGAATCTTTAGCTCTCATCTGACATTTACTTCCATACAACAGAACCCCTGGAGCCCTATTTTTGTGCCCAGTGCAAGTCTTGCGCAAAGTGGGGTCTAACTGTGCACATGAGTGCAGTTGTCTTTCTTTTGGTATTTCGCAGCTGCGCACATTTAGACACGGCGTTTGCACCATTGTGGACATGAACACAGCTGACTATTCTGAGGAGCTAAGAAAACTGGCTCCTCTCATTCCCTTTAAATTCAGCAATTGAGCGCAGGAGAGGCACACAAGCTACTTGGTGGTGTCCATGCTGCAGGTCAACGCACGCTGTGAAGTGGGCACTAGGGAAACTGCCTTGCACCCTGCTCGTTTGTGTACATATGCGACCGCATCTGAAACACCTCATAGCTGTGCCACATTGTTTCCATTCATACATTTTTTTGTTTTGTACCAAACCAAAAAAATTATCGTTTGAATAATCGTAATTTTAAGTATTAGTAAAATAATTGTGATTAATATTGTTTTCATAATCAAGCAGCATAATATGTTCAATTAATTTCTCACTATGATGATTCAGAAAGTTTGATGCCTGCTGCATTTCGATGAATGAAATACAAAAGCATCCAGCACACGTGCCCGGATCTGTCTGCCTCCGCCTCGATCATAATTCACCAAAATAGCATTACACCACCCGCTCCACAACTATGACCTTGGCAACAACAGCTATCAGCTGTAAATCCAAAATATTGGGGCGATCGCTCTAATACTTTCGGAATATTAAGTGGACACGCATATACATGCGCCCATAAATTTTGGTGACAATCTATCTCGGAGGCATGAGAAGTAATTACCGGCTTACAATGTCCATGAAATTAAAAATATTACTACTTTTGTTCAAATTTTTTTAAGAGTATGAAGTGAGAATGAGTACAGCTATGGACATAAATTTTGGTGACATTTGGCATATGAAGTCATTTTCATTCTAGAGTAGCGCATACAAAGACAATGGATTATGATGTCTATAAAATCAATAATAGGAATGATCGTTCTAATGTTTTCAGAGCATGAAGTAGGCATGAGTATAGACGTGCACATACATTTTCATGATGATTGGTCTTAGTTTTGGGTAAGATAATGTGAATGTTTTCTCTCGAGGAGCGCATATTAAGCAGAAACGGTTTACTGACATCCATAAAAAAAAATATTAATGAACAGTATTGTAGAATATTTTCAAAGCATGAAGTGGGCATGAGAAGAGATGCACACATACATTTTAGTGAGGAACACTAACGTTTTTTTGGACATAGAGCTTTTCATAGAGCTGGTCATTTGAAGGCTCAGGCTGGCTGCATTTGTCATTGCCACTAGAAAGTTTTTCCCCGTTTTATATAAATTTTATAAATGTATGTATATATACACACGAGCCCACCCGTGACTCAACATTCGTGATCCGATCCGAACTGCGACTTATGTGATCTGTTTCCCCACTAGTAATTATGTGTCTGCTCAAAACTGAACTCAACTGTATTTATAAAGCACATGAATCCCCCCCTGCGCTGTATACAATGTGCTGTAATATATACAAAGGTAAGTCACTCAACAACAAACAATAAAAGAAAACAAAAAGGAATATAGTAAAAAGCACAAAATCAAGTCTCATGCTGAGTCAAAAGCAAAAGAATAAAAGCATCTTGAACTTTTTTTCAGGGAATCAGACACTATTGATATTCGCAATGTTATTGTTTACACACAATGGCAAATAAAGGACAGGAGAATTGCAGTTGTGTGTTATTTTAAGAAAAACACAAACTCTGGGTCATGTTTATGCTCTCACTAACATCCTGTGTGAACTCAACAACTAACAGCATACAATATTTACACATGCCGACATGCACAAACGCACATTCACTATCTAGGCTACATTATGTTACGTCCATGCTGGGAAGATCAAAAAGAAAAAAAAAAAAAAAGCCTGAGCTCAAGGTATTAATGGTGCGAAAATAGTGCATCATTTGATGAAATTCTCTAAGTGCCTGCAGCAACAGTAGCAAAAATTGGTTTAAAAAGAGCAATAGCATAGTTTGGCACTGGAGCCCAAAGGCCGGAAAGTCACAGATGAATTATTTTATCTATTTATTGAAGTAAATGTTAAACACACGCACACAAACATGCACACACATAGGCTAACACTATTATGTATTTAGCTCTAACTCCTAAGGCACACTACAAAATAGAGAATATTATCAAAATGTGTGGCATGGCACGAGTCATGGTTCGTTAATTAAAAAAAAAGTAACAATTCATTGTTCTTCTTATTTTCTCTTGTAAATTGTGGACACGTATATATTTCACAATTATATATAATCAGACTTCCAAATATGTTTCCATTGTAAAACACCTGGAACACTGTCAAATTGTATTTTGACTAACTGCAGGATATTTGGAGAGGGCCTAAAATGTCGTACGACATCAAAACTGTCTGAATGTGTTTGTTGTCAGCTTACCTCACTTGCCCGTATTTCAATTACCAAAGTATCAAAGGATTAAGTACGTGCGTGTGAGCGTGTGTATACAGCAATTATTTTTCTGTTGTTGGTAGGAAAAGAATGCGGGAAACAGAAAAATCTCCACTTTCTTTTCACAATTAGTAAAGTAAGGACACCGTTTGCAAGTTCAAACAATACTGTGTATAAATCCAGCGAAAGTGTGTATTTTGGTCTATTGTCTGGATAATGTTAAATTGTCATTTATTACATGACCTCTATTGTTGAAAAAGGTTTCATGACGGTAAATTAACGATAAGCTGTTCTTCTGGTATCTATTGTATATGTGTTTAAATTTGTCTTCTAATTTCCCACTAATTTATATTACACTATGACTGTTCCCATCAGTTATCATTTGCAGAAATGCAACGGATGCTGACCATGTTTGTCAAACACACTGCTAATGAATGCACCACTGTCTTAGAGCGGGACACAAATTGAAAAGGAAAACTCTTGAAAAGTAACAAGTGCTTAACAAAAGAAACACATTTTATGCATTTGTAAATGAACAAGAATTACACTTTAGTCACTGTTGCATTCATTTAACTGATGTTCAAAAGTGTCTGTGTTAGTTTATTGAGATGGAGAGCAGCAAGATGCTGAGCTAAGTAATAAAAAAGAAGTCGCAAAGTGCAGCCAGCATGCATTGAGCAGTAGGGCCATGAAGCTATTTTGACAGCTTTGAATGCACATGTATATTGCAATCAGAGGCATCACAGCAGGGAAAGGGCAGCTGTTGTAACGCGTGTACACATGAATGAACACGGGCAACACACACAAGCACCAATGATTAAAAGCCAGAGTCCGAACAAAACGTGAGGACTTGAACACTGAGCAGTTATATGGATGAGTGCAAATAAATGCCGCTGTTGTCTTTTTTTCCACTTTGTCCAGATAAGGTCAAAGAATGTTAATATTGTCATTGACGTACATGATTTACACGCAATATAATACATAAAATAAAACTTGTTGATTGAAGTGCCGGCGTCACAATACGGGTATGTGACAAGAGACTCGTTTCCGCCATTTTCGTGTGATCACGTCACGCAGGTCTGTTTTGCACCCCTCTCAGAAAAATGTGTTTTCGCTTGCAAAATATGTAGTTTCCGCAACTATTTGTAGACATGGGCAGCACGGTGGCCCGACTGGTTAGCACGATGGCCAAACAGTGAGAGACAGCATCAGGCGTGAGTTCAATCCCGACTCCGGCCATCCTGTGTGGCGCTTGCATGTTCTCCCCGTGCCTGCGTGGGTTTCCTCCGGGTACCCCAGTTTCCTCCCACATTCCAAAAACATGCATGGCAGGATGATTGGACACTCTAAATTGCCCCTAGGTATGAGTGTGAGCGCGGATGGTTGTTCGTCTCTGTGTTCTGGCAACCAGTTCAGGGTGTTCCCCGCCTACTGCCCAAAGATAGCTGGGATATGCTCCATCACCCCCCGCGACCCTAATGAGGAGAAGCGGTACAGAAAATGGATGGCTGGATGGATGGATATTTCTAGACATGATCTACACTAGAATCGCCTCGTTTTGAATTAGTTGATTTTCATGCAGTATTTCGATGTTTATGCACGCACGGCGGGTTTAACTCATCTTTAACAGACCAAAAAGTCTTTAAAGATTGCAGGCATAGTTATATTGACCAATCACAAATAATTTCGAGGGTTTTAGGGAACATGCAGACAAAGTTGCAGCCAATTAGTACATACTTGAAGAACATGATACGTTACATTGGCAATATTTGTGTTGCTTAACCTTGACTGGTGGGAAACAAAGGAGAGCCATCCACCGGGATAAGCCAATGATGGGGTGTATCAATGTAATTGCATCCAATTAATTAAAAAAATAATGTCATATATTAATTAACTGTAATTATGATTACTAGGCTTTTGTAGTTTTTACGCTTTATAATTCGGTCCTCACTCAAGGAAACTGTGACGCTTCAAGATCTCAGTGTCATTGTTTTTCTTAAAAACTCATCACAGGTCATTCCATTGTTTTGAATTAGAAACAAGTCAAAATTTTTGACCGCTTTTTGAAGCCTTTAAAATGTCTCAACCCTCTTAATTCTGAACATATTGACAACATTTACACACCGTTTTGTTGATTTATTCCAACTCTTTCCGGACACATTTGCACCGATAGGTGAAAAAATATTTACATTTTGTTGTCACGCACCTAAAACTTGTCATTTAGCCAAAGTTGGCTTTGCTACTGCGTTAGCTCAACTAGCAACTATGGACAAGAAATTATTCAAAACACAACCAACAAGTGCTCCAAATTTAACATAGACGACAGATTAAACATTTATTTACGTGTATGATGTCTGCTAGAATTGTATATAATTTAAAAGGGTAGCACAAAGGGTGACATTCGGCAATTTACTAGCTCAGCGATGCTAGTATGTTTAAGACCATATAAACCAAAACAAACCTCTTTGGGTGAAAAGCGACAGAAAATTTCCACAGCACCACATAAGGTACGGTGTCCACGCATACGACCTTTCCATATAAAATCCAAATATGGCTTTAAATGTGCAACAATGGTTAGCTTCAATGAGCTAACGATATCTCGCGTTTAAAAACACGCCTATTTTCGCTCAATATGTGAGGCCTATGCGACGCTTCAGCGCACCGGCCGTTTTCCTTCTCTGCCCAGCCGCAAAAAGAGCGCCAAGCCCGGGCCCCTTTCGCCCTAACGTGTCGCTTCCCTGAAGTATCGCGCTGATACAACTGGGTCACCATATCCCGTGTGTTTTGATTCTCTACCTGGCGCACTGCAGTCAGCGCAGATCTCCGTCCGCTGAAGCTTTCTTGACATATCGGAAATGTCTGAAATTGTTGATGTCGGCGGTGATGTGCTAGTTCGCCCTTTCCCCCCAGGCGAGCCACAAGAGCGACGTCTGCCGTACCGACACCCGTCAGCCGATGCGGACCCTCAATCCCCGGAAGCCGGCTGGTGCGAGAGGTTTTCCCGGTCGGCGGCTGACAGTTGAAATTCCCCGTAAGTTCCCCCCAGTATGTTCGCTATACGCATTGGCGAAGTAACTTAGTCTATATCGCATTTATGTGCTCCGTGCACATAACGTGGATAATTGCACTGTTACGGTGTAAAGCGCTTTCCGCAGTTTGTGTGAAACAGCTGCAATGGCAGCATCTCGCCGAGAGGTGGCAGCTCTCTACCTGACACGGGACAACTCTGAAGCCAACCTGCTGTTCTATTTCGTATTACAACTTCGGGTATTTCTTAAAGCCGTTTCTTAAAACTGTAGTCGAACAAAAAACTCCACTTATGCACTTAATTAAAAAGCGACAATCCATGCATTATCCAAACCGCTTCTCCTCGCAAGAGTTGCTAGCGTGCTGGAGCCTGTCCCAGCTGTCTTCGGACAGTAGGCGGGGTACACCCTGATGTTCTGTTAAGTGCTTTGTTACAGCTGCAGCTGTTGTGAAAGTGCTATATAAATAAATATGTTTTGTATTGTATTGAACTGGTTGCCAACCAATCACACGCACACTTAGGGACAATTTAAAGTGTTCAACCTACATGCATGTCTTTGAAATGTGGGAGGAAACCGGAGTACCCAGAGAAAACCCACGCAGGCACGAGGAGAACATATAAACTCCACAAAGGAAGGCTGGAGTCGGAATCAAACCCTAAACCGCTGCCATTGTGCCAACCAATTTTCCCTCCGTGCCGCCAAAAGTAAAACAATAACAATAAAATACATTAAACGAATAAAAATAAAAATAGCTTCCCTCATTGATTTTCATAGTGCGCCCGTTGAGAAGGAGGTTAAAAATAATGTAATGTTGTACAAGAATGCTGTAAAACTGAATAACTTGCTAAAGTAGTTTTATGTGTTTTTTCAGATTGCAATAACCCCCTGAATATTTGTAGTTTGGCTTTTGCAAATTGGCATATTTTCTGGGGACAATATGCTGTGATACACCTGTTTCACTCTTTTTATGCTCACGACGAAGCATTGTCTAAGGTCTGCTGCATGTTGCCAAATGCAGCTAAAAGTGAAACAAAAAGAATACACGCCACACACTAAGCAACACATTTACTGACATACTGCAATGGAAAACTGTAACCATTTGTCAGTTTCTGTGGTAAGACATAAAATATATTGAATTGTATTTTTTTTTTTTTTATTGAACCACAAAAACAATGCAATTATCAAGAAAGTAGCAGATCTCCGAAAAGCCTGTTAACATAACAGGATATATATATATATATATATATATATATATATATATATATATATATATATAAGATGTCCTTTATTAGTTCCACAATGGGGAAATTTGAGATATATATTATATTGAGATATATATTAGTGCTGTCAAGTGATTTTTTTTAACTAATGAATCTAAAAAATCCGTAATTAATTGCGATTAATCACATTTTTTCCACTACTATTTTTTGTGAATCTTTTAACAGGTATTGACTTGAATAATATCTATTTTGTTTTGCATCTGGTGTCATCTTGGTACGGAGCAATTATATTGAACTGAAGGAGAGGTGCATCATTTTATAAGGCCATAGCTTTTTCTAATGAAAGAAAAAAGAAAATGTTTTACACCCATCTTGTGGCACCTATAGGCAATTACTGACTTTAATTGGGAAGGCGTCAAATACTCACAGACTCTTGCTATTTCCAGTCGTGCTTGGTGCCGATCCCTGCAAATAGTGGGGGATTTTTGCAAATGAAGAATTTTTTAATTCCAGAAGCTTTTTTATTTTATGGCTGGGACAAAGCACAATGTGTTCCAAACAACAACAAAAGACCACAAGAAGTACAGATAAATATTTTTAAATGTAGGAAATAAAAGTAAAATGTCGGCAGAAAAATGCTCAATTAAAATGCAGATGCCTGAAATATATTCTTACGTAGAGTTAGCAAGTATTTATCTTTTGTTACTTCCCACCCCTTAAGAGAAACCAGTACACTAAAACGGACTCTTTTTCTAATTGCCTCATTCAATATTAAATAAGTGTCAATAGGCTGCCCTTTAAAGAGGCAAACTGAATAAGGACATTTGTCCTACAAATGACAGTTACCCTGGCCTGAAGTAATGCTTCATTCAGTAAGGCTTTATTGTGCTGTGTCATGTTTGTCTTTGGGCAATATAGATTTGTGATAGAGAGTATCTCACTGCTGCATATATAATTGCATATTTAGATACTAAGGATACTTTTCTTTTTACATCAAATTCTCAAACGGCACACATAAATGCCACAATTCTCAACTGATTCAAAATCAGCCAAGGAGAACATGTGTTTCATTTGAAAAATATTGATTATTATTTTTTTTTAAATGTTGCCGCAAGAGGATGACAGGTAAGATCATGGACAGAAAGTCCATAATGCACAATGATGCTTTTCCCTTATAGGTTCGATTTTCATGGTGTCTGACGTTCCAATATGTTTTAAAATAGCATAAAATCCAACCATCCATTTTCTGGAGCCCTTCCCTTTTCCTTACAAGGGTTGAGATTGAGCTCGAGCCCATTATTGAAATAAAATTGAATGCAATTGTGCGGGGAGAAGTAACGCCACTGGCGGCCATCTTATGTTCCCACCCACTAAGCGCACCTAACTTGAATACGTTGCTTTCACCATAGCTTTTTCATATTCGTTTGTGTCTCTAAGGTCTAAATGCCACAGTGTGTGGCGTTCGGTTGTAACCATAAATCAGAAAGAAGTGTTAGATGCATATTTCAATGGTAAAAATGTGATTATGAATTTTCTCTTTGTGGTATAGCTCCGAATGCTACTCAAATGGCTACATTGTGTTAGAACCATGAACAATGAAATGAAAGCCAGCCCATCAGGAGAATCATCCATCCATCCATCTTCTGTACCGCTTCTCCTCACCACGGTCGCGGGGGATGCTGGAGCCAATCCCAGCTATCTTTGGCAGTAGGCGGGGGGCACCCTGAATTGGTTGCCAGCCAATCGCAGGGCACACATAGACCAACAACCACCCGCGCTCACACTCATACCTAGGGGCAATTTAGAGTGTTCAATCGACCTGCCATGCATGTTTTTGGAATGTGGGAGGAAACCGGAGTACCTGGAGGAAACCCACGCAGGCACGGGGAGAACATACAAAACACACAGGTGCGGTGTTTTTCTGTCATTTTCCGGTCGGATGTGACGATTTCTAGGGCGATGCGACAGTTGGCCACGACGGCGAACGTCAGATTGGTGTAAAGAGGCCTTAAAAAGATGACGAAACGTACAAGTGACGCCATACAAATGATGTATAATGAAAACAAAGATTTTGATTCAGATTCTGATGTGCAGTACAAGCGACCACTCACATTGACCCGCATGGACAATTTAGAGTCTTAAATTCACGTAACATGCACATATTTTGGAACCAGGGAAGCTTGGGGTTATGTGGAAAAAATGACACCATCTTAAGGAAAACTTGCAAACGTCACAAAGGAAAACCATAGTCAAAAATGAAACCCAGGACCTGCTGAATGTGAGACAGACATGCTAACTGTTCTGAAGTTGTGCATGCTTAGCAAATCACCCTTTTTAAGTTCTGCATAGGCTCCGGCACATGAACCGTTAACTTGTGCTGCATAAAGCATCGTACTTCATAATTAATCGTTTTTAGTGGTCTATCTCAAGTCACTGATGGTGTACCAGTTCGCCTTCTATACAGCAGCGTGGGTTCAGGTCCCGCTCAGTGTGAACGGTTGTCTGTCTCTGTATTACACCATATGGAAAGCATTTGTTACAGCTCCAGCTGTTGTGAAAAGCGCTATATTAATAAAGTTGTATTGTTTTGTACTGTATGTGACTGGCATCCAGACTGAGATGTCGTCAGCCTTTCATCAACAGTCAACAGGGATAGACACACACTCACTATGAAGTTCAACAGGGAAAGCTGCATGAAAATGATGGATTATTATTGCAATTGTTGTTATCGTGCCAGCTGTGTGATTTATTTTACGTGTTTTCACAGTTTTATTGGTATTTTACAGTATCATATTTCATTGTTTTTCTCTTCTGTATTGTTGTATGGACTTTATGAAATGCACAGCATTTTAGTCAACCTTGTTATTTTTAAATGCACATTTGAAATAAATATGAATTGGATTGATTATAAATAGAAGTAGTGTATCAATAAATCAACGAATAAAGATTCATTCATTGCACGCAGATATTAGGCCTATATACAAAAGAAAACGAATCATCAGGAGATGCATAGCATCCAAATCAAGTGGACTCTGCTGCTTGCTGCTTTTTACTCATTCCATGCGCCTTACGAGCTATCGCCTATGAACTTCGTCAGCCTCCTTCGCCACGGGGTTTGGATCGGTGCAGGTTCATTCTGAGTGTTTGCTCATTATTTGTGCAGCCTATTTTGAACCATAAGTTCAGTCACAGCATCTCTCAGAGCGGATTGGCCGCGTATGAGCACATTTGGCTTGCGGCTTGTCAGCGCATCTCAGTCAGCAGGCGGATGGGAGGAGAGAGGAGAGCAAGGGAGAGGAGGAGAGATGTGTTAGTGGAGTAGGCAGGGGAGGGAGAAAGAGGTGGCCAAGCGGGTCCTTAGGAAATAAACGCACAGCCAAATTTCGCCGCGCGACAGAAGCACCCGTTATCAGCGGGTGTTGCCGTTAACCAACCAAACGCAGGGCAAGACGCGTTTGGACTGTGGACGACAGCGACGCGATGATTAGCCTCATCGTATAGCGAGCATCACCAACAAAGTATCCTTTCAATCCACAGAGAAGGCGGAGGAGGAGACAAACTATGAACGAGGATGATTTCTGCTAAGAAAACTCCGGAGAAGAGTCGCTATCCTGTCCACTATCTGGTGTGGCACAACAAGCACCGGCAGCTGGAAAAAGAGCTGAGTGGCAACCAGCAGGTAAGAGCCTGAGCAGCCTTTTAAAACACATCTATTTCATATTCTGTCCATAGGGCCTGATTCTTTTATTTGTGGCGTCTGTTGGGCGTATTTTTTTGCGTGCACGCGCTGGAGCCGGTGGAGTGTGTAAGGTGGTGCAGGTGGAACACTTCATTTAGCTGCTCAATAATTGGCGGTAGTGCTGATAATTGTTAGGAGTATAGGACACTTGTAACCATTTTACTCGCTTCATTATGCTCTGTTCTCCTTTGTTGTAGCGTATATATTTTTTCAACACTGCTATGCACGTGCATAGTGAATGATGACGCATTTATTAGATTAAAAACAATATTTATTTTGGTGTGAACGTGCATGAGTTGTCCTTGAATCCTAATTGCATATGACAGATTTTTTATTGCAAGTCAGGTAATGATGATGCATTGCACGCATGTTTGCAGTGACATGGACCAACACAAGTCAAAACCTGATATTCATCTTTCCATCAATTGTGAGTGGGTGAAAACAAAGCAGATGCTGTAGCATGTGGGAGTCCAGGTACTGTCAATATAGTAGGTTTTCCCGACAGGATAAAAGAAAAAAAAGAAAAAGAAAAAACATCTTTTCACATATTGTTTAAAATGGATCACTTCACTTCAGCCTTGAGGAAAGAGTATAACGATCCTAGAGTTGCGTGTCAGTGAGTTATATTTAAGAGTACACGTGTGAGTACAAGTTCTTTTTTTAAACAAATGCACTAACTCTCTGCATCATTATATAAGAGATGCTCAGCAGGATAGCTTTTGAGAGCATGCATCAGTCTCAAGGTACCACACTTCTACACACTTTGTATGCACTCACACACAAAAATTATGCCGCTTTCCATATGAGGCAAAATACATTGTATAGTACCCAAAATAATCCCCAAGTCAATTTGCAGTTATTGCGGCTATTTAGCGATCAAATCCTTTGCCTGATACATCCCATACAATTGCTTGCATCAACCAGCCACAACACCAGCACAATTAATATATTAAAAACAAAAATCTGCAACATTATATTACCAAGTGTTACTTTGGTGACCTCAATTAGCAACATGAGAGAAGTCATCTACTTGAACACCATTACGAACTATGTTGCATGGATCATGTGTGCTGGTGGTTCGGACAAGTCAACTGTCCAGTAATGTCAGATTTGAAATGTTTATACTTTTGCATTGTGTAAATCCTACAAGGGTTTTCTCCAATATGCTGAAAATCCATCCATCTGTTTTTTTGTTCTGTTTATCCTTTTCACAGTTGTGGGGTGGGGAGCTTGACCTTTTCCCTGCTGCTTTTGGGCAAAGGGTGGACTACACCCTGAACTGGTCGCGAGTCAATCACAGGGCATAAACAAACATCCATTCACACCTATGGAAAATTTAATCTCCAAAACCTCTTGTCATAATATCCAAATCCCTGGAATGTATAGAGTAAGGGAGAAAGATGAGAAAGAGAAAAACAAGGTATATATTATTGTGGCTGGGCTCATAATTGACATGGCAAATAATAAGAGTCTGTACACAATAGAATGAAATGGCAAAGTCCTTCTTTTAAAACTGAATTTTATTGTGTTGTGGAAACAGCTCTCTATTTGGATATAGCTTTTTGTTTAAATGCCGTATTGCTGTAACTGCTATACATTCAAAAACGTTTAACCCTACAATGAGTGGTGGTTTTCAAAATGTATTAGGCTAAATCACTGATGGAGAATCAACATACTGTACATTATTGTGAGCCAAGACAGAAGAGGGAAGCAGTAGTTATGTGGAAGTGAGATTTATTTGAATGAAATGTAACCCTAAATAACAGCACAATTAAGTCTAGTGCAAAGCGTGGTCTAACTACGTGAATGGGTGGAATTTTCTTTCTTTGGTATTTTCGTAGACAGCGTGCAGATAGAAATGGGCATTTGCTCCGGTGTGGGAGTGAACAGATCATACTTGCTTCCCTTTAAATTCAGCGCAGGAGAGTAGAGTGGTCTACATGGCATCCACTTGCAGATGATGAAAAATTGGCTGCTGTGAATAGGGCACAATGAAACCGCCTTCCACCTCCAATCATGCATCCATGTGGGACATTATGAAATGATTAAATATTTTTAAAATGATAATTATAAGAGCAAGTTAAATTAATTACAATGACTCAGAGGGTTTGATGCACACCTTTGTCATATTTACGAATGAAAAATGATGACAATACTCACACACATCTGCGCCTCGATCTAATACAACAAAATTGCATTATACCATCTGCGCCACAACTGAGACCTGCTTTTAGGGAGTCTAGTCTAGTCTACTTTTGATCACTAAATTGCCAGATGCGTCGGGGGCATGCAATCCAATATGCCAGAACACCTGTTGAGGCATTGCCATGCCCTACCTAATTCTCAAACACACTGAACAAGACTTTCCCCACCAGGAAAACAAAGATGTGCCTGTGTTTGAGAGCACATGTGCTGTCTATAAAATTACGGCCCTTGGTGGGTTTTTTTTTTCAGCAGCACTGCTGCAATCTGGTTGACTGTGAACAACATCGCTGAATGGTAAAAGTTACTGCTGGCTTTATGTTGTATGAACCCAAAATGATTTATGTGGTTCTGCCAGTCAGTGTGAATTCCTAAACCATTATGGTGGATACTGCATATAATAATAGTTTTAGAGAATGGACAGCAAAATATGACACAACAGCTTTCAAGCCTATTCCCACTTTACTGCTCCTCTGTTGTACATTTAAACTCTGGATGTATTGGAGATTTTGTCGCTGCTCAGTTAAAAAAAAAAAATATATATAATTTTTTAAAGGGAGTGCAAGTGGGACTACACGTGTATAGGCAAAATTGGCGGTACTCTTCTATTAAAGAAAGCAAGAACACAATGGTTACTGAAATGACACGAAACTGATGACAATGGAACTTGACTTCAGCGTGAATCCCTTAGACAGATGAGACAAATCTGAGCCTTTTTAGCAAGATATGTCAGTTTTATGTTTAAAGAGATGAATATCAAGCATTCAAACGAAAGAACACCGTCCCTCATGTGAAAAATGGAGGAGGCTTCGTCGTGTTCTGGGGATGCAAGCTGCATCTGATGCAGGGTGTCTTGAACCTGTGTAAATTGCAGTGAAATCTCAAGATTGTCAAGGCATTGTGTTGTGAAATCAACTGCCCAGTGTCAGAAAGCTGGGACCTCAAAACATGCTGTTAAACTCTCCAAAGAATGAAGTGGCCTTCGATGGATCCGGATCCAAATCCTAGAGGGTCATTTGCCTACTTCCCAGGTTTACCCGGGTTTTCCAAAACACCTGGGGCACATTTTCAGGAACCACGTTTTTTGTTGCAAAAATTTCTTCTAAGTCCATCTCCATGAAAGATATTGCCCAATGGTTCGCGCGGAGGAGAGCTGCCAGGCGGACACATACTGCAAACACGGCCGCCCTGGCGCTCTGGGTGTATTTTATCCTCCTAATTTCTTCTAAGTCCCATTTCCAGCGGGGAACTTGCAAACATTGTATCCGACCGTGGAAGGCTGTTGGCGGTATTAAACCTTTGTGGCAGGAACATATATTGAGACAAAAGCATCCTTCAAATTTAAGACAGTGGGAGAACTTTACCCAAGAGGAGTGGACCAAAATACGTATCGACAGTTGCACAAGTTTCATGGTTACAGAAATTGTGTGATTGCAGTGATTGCCTCAATAGGCTACATTCTACAAAATATGAACTAAAGGTACCATCATATTTGATCCAGACAGTTTCATTAGTTTTGTTTAATAAAAATAATAACTTGGACCATAATTCACAAAATCATTTTGCTAATAAGTATGTTTTTATCCTGGAGCTTTCAGTACTCTATAATCTGTGTCACGATGCAGTTTTTCCATAGGTACTGTAATATTAGGTCCAAAGTGATTTCATCCACTAAAGATGGCATAAAAAACAAGAGTGACAGTAGCGAAAATAGGTCTTTTATACACGCATAAATGTGCACACTCGCACACTCACACACACACACACACAGCCATATATTTTATGTTCCGTTATCATTAACTTAAAAAAAATACTCTCAGATTCCAAATCTCCGTAGTCATCCTGTTAAGTCAGATGCCAGATCAGAGCAAGGTGTGATGAGGCAGGAAGACAGGTAGTAAAGCAGAACAAACACTTCCCCTTCTTTGTTCCTTTCTTCTTGTTCCTCTGCTTACATGTACTCTATAAATAGCGCTTTTCAAACAAGGTACGAGTTTTTTGTTGAAAACAGAGCTATTTATTGAGTGTAGCCAAAAATGTAGCAAGCATTTCAGTTCGCATGGGCACACTTCGGTAGAGTGGACCCATCCAACATCCTTTTTTTCAAACCCGTTTTCACAAAGGGTGTGGCTCTGACTGCTGAGTATCAAAGCTGTGTGACGTTATATTATATAAAACAGTATGACACCATAGAAGAAGGAGGAAATTGTGTAGCTTAGCAAGTAAATTAAAGAAACAATTCAAAGTTCTACCAGAGTGCTCGTAATTGTCTAACCTACTTTGGCCGCATAGTTCAAATAGATGTGTGACTGATAAGTGACGATGAGGAACCAAAAAAGGAAATATTTACATCCTCCTGCAACTGTGGTTTAAAAGTCAAGTAAACCTCACAACTGAGTGAATGAACAATCCCAGACACTATTTGAGGAAGTCATGAGCCTTCCCTCACCCACTGTATCAGAATTAGAGCACCTTCGTTCGCACAGGTGGTTTTAAGGTGCTTATCGTGCGATGCAAATTAGCTTGCTAGTTTTGCCGACACCCCAAAAAGGCATCACTTGTTTGGTTGGCCCATTGGCATGCCTACCCTAGAGTGCCGCATTGTCGGCTGGGAATTGACGCACATCACACAGAGAAAGGTGGAGAGGCGAGCAGATAAAAAGTCTTGACATAACCGCCATTGTGTGAACAGGTGTTGGCGTTGCTGCTTTAGAGTGCCTCGTTGTCATGGCGAGGAAAAGCCCCGTAATGACCGGGTGAGATATGCTCCAGCCACCAGAGGCTTTAAGAGGATGTAATTTTGTGTACTGTATATGCTCAAAAATGTTGCAGTGGTATTTGATTGGCTGAGATTGATTTCATCATATTCAGTGGACACGCCTAGCATATTCGAGCAGACAAGCTTGATTTTGTTGTTTTGCAATCATTTTCATCATGGTTGTTTCTCCTGTTTTTTTTAGGGTTGATAATGCTTGAGAGATTTTGCCAAACAAAAAACCTATAGTCACTTTTGACACGTCCACCGTCTATTTAAAAAAATAAATAAATAACCAATTTTAGCAGCATCCATGGCAAAAAGAAAACGCGCACGCAAAAGAAGTATATCAAAATTGTTCCCCTTGCATGACAGATGGATTCTATAGCAATCCAATGCGTTGTCATTTTCAATTATAATGTCACACTCTTTCTCCAGCTGAGCAGCGGTGAAAATGCAGTAGATAAAATACATCTATCAATATGTCTTTTATACCGATTACTTTTAAATCCAGACAGGCGCATGTGGAATTTATTTCCACTCTGCACTGGTTTACTATTTCTGATGAAATTTTTTTTGACAATGTTCAGATCTACGCAATCACATTTATGTGGAAAATCACTGCCTCGTCAGACTTTAGGTAAAAAAGGGGACGTTATTAACAGCAGACCATTGAAGAGGAGTAACAAGGTGATAGGGGAGTACTGCAATTTGAAGGATGTGCTCTGGAGAGAGAAAAAAAAGATTCTTCAGATGTGCTCTCCTGTGTAAATAACCGAGTTGGCAGAAGCAGTGGAAAAGTAAAAGCGGGCAACATTTAAAGAATGAAGCGGAGGAGGCACAAATATGGTGATGAAGAGAGGGGTGGATTGATCCGGAGCAGAGTCTGTCTGGTTTAAAAAAAACACAGTAAATACTGATGCGTTATCTCAAGACAAAGTCCGGAAATGGTCCAATGATCTCATCAAGCTCTTTCCATTGCAGTTTTTCATCCAGCTCTCTTTTTTCACTGTCACTGAGTTAAAACGTAATTCAATTTAGCTCGACGTGGAATGGTGTGGAACATTAAACTGGCTTGTATTTCCATGATGAGATTTGCGATTGCTGTGTTTCCAACGTCATTAGCGTGACATCACAGCACTAGCTCTTTACACATCAGCCTGCTTTTCTCAACCTTTTTACCAAGTCACTGTCCTGTTCAGGTACTGATGTGGAATGGCCGGAAATATTAATCCTCGCTCTACTGTACTTCTTCTCTTTTTTTCTGGCATGTATCTTCGTTTTCAAAGAAGTGTTCACTTCCTGTTTTTTCAACCAATCAACTGGCTATAATATACAGCTCCTCCATTTTCGTATCAGACCACAACAGTTGACTTGAACAGAAAGGTGCCCAAAAATTTGGGTGAGAGTGTTTTTTTTTTTTTTTTTTTACAAAAACTTTAAGCATGTGTAGAACTGTTGCCGAACAACAAAAAGTTATGTGTTTAAATCTTGGCTTCGGTCCTTGTATGGAGTGTGCACGTTCGGTGTCCTTCGGTAATCCAAAATATGTGTTAGGTTAATTGATTATTTTTACACCTTTTTACAAATTTGCTCTGGAATAAATTTAGGTTGTGTACTAAACTGAAACAAAAGATTACCGAATGGAAGCAGGGCTCACGATGCAACCCGTGAGGTGTTCATGGTTAATCAGCACAAGATTTATCAGCTGACCTACGGGGAAAAGAGCCATTAATTATTGCTCGCAGGTTGTCTGTGACCGGCCTCAACTTTCCTTTTCTCCTACTACTACCATCCTTCTTCCCCTATTGATTGACCCCGCCCTCAGCCCTCTTACCTTCCTTGGTGTAATGAAACCCAAGTCCTAATTGCAGCGTAGGAGAAGCCACAAAGAGAAGCTACTATCGTTGGGGTCAAATTTAGTTAAGTTGCAGAAAGCTTTTAACAGGAGAAGAACAGAAGAAGCTCAAGATTGACAGTAAATGATAAAAGCGAATGCAAATGAGATTCGATTGGTGAATGAAATCAAGTTTAGCAAGGGATGGAAGTCGAAACAAGATGTAGTGGATTAAAAAGATGCGAGTGAAAGTCGAGGCACTAGAAATATGCCTCATGACGGATAAATCCTCTATTTCTGCATCATCAGTGATCTTACTTAAGAATATATACGACCTCTCCTCACAAGCTTTTATTTCCATTTGTATGTGTGACCCTTGGTTTTATGTACCGTTTTATTAAAGCTTTCTGTTGATATACAGAGTTTTTGACTGAACAACTCCTGACCCTGAGATGGGAGAACCAGAGCCAAATATTCTGGTTGTTGAGACAGTAAATTTCCTGCCCTGAAGCGCTTTTGTTGATTGTTTTTTCGGTTGTTTTTTGGCATCGTTCTGCAAAAACTGTGACTAAAGGTACATGCCTTAAAAACACAGTTACTATATGAAAATGGTTGTTTTGTTTTTTGAGGAAATGTATCCAAAAACTCTAATTGTAGTAACACTACATTGGCAAACGAGCTTCATGTATTTGTTAAATACGCAACAGTACACTCTCGATTTTACCTATGGCATTTTACGATGAACTTGAAAACAACAGACAAACAAAACAGTGAGGTTACTACACTTTCAGCTTTTTATGCATGAAGACTACTGATTTCTCCACACTGGCTCATTTTCTACATTTCCTAATTTTTGGAGCGGTCCAAAAATGACATGCTCAAAGATAAAACAGAGTTTGTGCTCAAAAATAGATGCTGGAGTAATATTTTTAAACATTTCAAAGGCACGAGTCAAGAAGCTTGAAACTGTCTCCCGGTATCCCAGAATTCATTTCTGAGCAACAGGAAAGTACGAGAATATATTGCACGCCTATTGAATTGTAACACTCCACAAGGCCAGCTCTCACATAACAAAAAGTCATCTTTTAATTAATTTTGTGATTATGTGTCGCTTATCAGAATTTCTGTCTTGATGATTGCAGTTATATTGCCGAAACAAGTTGCGTTTTTATCATACTTTTTTTTTTTTTTAACATTACTTCAACAATAAAATTACCATCACTTCAATCTATAGATAGCAAAGCTTGAAATGTTTTTTTTTTTTTTTTTGCAGAGCAGTTTTGTAAATCAATGACAATCATTCGAGGAACAACATTCTAACTTCATACAACATTTTTTTGCATGTGAATCTCAGGGAACTAAAGCAAGTGTTTGATTAAACAATATAATTATGACAATATAATGCAAGGAAAGAGTGGTGCAGCGTGTGCGTCTTACGTTCTGTACGGGTGTCAGAAACTTCTGATCAGCATCTTTGAAACTACTCTGGTTATGTTGGATTACTTGTGATGGGTGCGTTTGCCTTTTTTTGGGGGGGACACACTTCCTTTACCTTACCTTCGGGATGACGAGGACTCAAATGCAGTGAAACCTGGAAACACAAACTATTCTTAAATGTAGGCCAGCATTTGCACTTTGAGTTTCAGTATGTTTTGCTCCTATTTCGCGGCCCTCAATGCAAGTAAATTCAAGCTGTGACGTTTTGTCAATTTGTTCTTTGAGTTATTGTCCCTCGTTTGCTGTACTTATGCTGTCTGAGTCGGCGACACAAATCATTGTTTCATGGCAGTGTAGCATCGGTGTTGGGGGAAGTAAAACGTATTTTGGTACTCTTCTTTCTATCACCACTCTTTTCACCCATGTGGGCCATGCACAAAATTGGGGGGAAAATTACCTTTTGGGTATGCATGCCCATTTTTGAATGTGAGAGTGTGCGTTTGTAGGTATGCGTGCGCATGTATTTGTGTGTGTGTGTGTGTGGCTTTGGAATGAAAGATTGATGCTGGCCTAAGTACCTGCCAAGCTGCATCGGGCCACAAACACAGTTAGTGAGGAAAAGGGGGGTGGTGTGAGAGAAGGAGCAGATGCCGTAGCTAGAAATATGTATCAATAATGCAGTCTCTGAGCTCACCACTGAGATGGGGAGGGGGGGGCATTGGGGTAAACAAAAATGGAATTACTCAAACCGAATTTGACTGTATAGCTCAGTTAAGAAGTCACTCGAAAGACGATTGAGGATAGTACCATGTAGACATTTCTCTTTAATGGCGAAAGTTTCACTTTATATTTCGAGGCAAAAACAAATATATCATCCAAAAACTGCTGTGTATGCTGCAATGTTTAAAACGTACAGTATGTTTTGCAGTGTAGCAGTGGAACATAAACACAAATAATCTCTTCGTCTTTAATATTGCGATTGGTTATAATGCAGCCTACTGCAGATGAGTTTTCCCACACTGTTGTGTGCTGGTTGCTTTTCAACTTGAATTTTTTTTTTCCATGTCATTTCTGCAAATCGATGTGTAGTAGTGGGCGGACATTAGCACTTAGAAAGCCTTAAATGGTGCTCTTGTCATAGCAAGTGTTAATGTGTATACGTGTTTAAAGAGATGTCTCCGTCTCTCCGTCATATTTCGGCAGGCAGCCGATGTTAACTCCAGGACAGTGCGCATTCAAACAATAACAGTTTATTAAAAGGCCTAATAAATGAGTAGAACTCAAATGGATGTTTCATTCCTGCGTTGTCCCTTGCTAACCTTACGGCCCAACTGAGATTTTTCATCATTAACAAATTGTGTTTCAGGCTCCTGTTTTGCTACTATTGCTATCTTCCCATGAATTTCAATCAAATGGGTTCATTTAAACTGGTTGGCTGATTGGTTTAGCTTACACAGACCTGGCTATTAAATCCACAGATGTCCAACGTCAGCCACTAGAAACTTGCTTCATAATGGACAGCGACTCTAGTGTTCCAGCAGTTCCCAATTCATGTCAGGATTCAGACTTGGTGCTTCCTGGCTTGTTTCTGATTATCTAAACCAATTTCTTTTCATCAGAGGGTGACCGCTCGAGTCTTCTTCCACGCCTTGGCAATGTGGTGACGCATCTTACTGACAGTAATGATTTCAATTGCTGATCTTGGATTCTGCAGTCTTATATAAATGGCTGCAAAGTACTTGTGTACTGTAAATCTAATTTGAATCTAATTCTAATCTAATTAATCTAATAAAGAGATAAACTGCTAGCTGCAGTCAATCAAGATCACTAATGAGGATTTAATAGGGTTTGGGCTTGTCAGGTTCTTCAACCTTTAGCACCACTTAGTAAAATGTTTATGTGAATGTATGTCTGTGGATGTAAAAGCCAGACTTATATGACTTATTCTCATAATGTTTATTTCTAACCAGAAGTGTATATTTTCTTCCAGTTCCACTTCCTGTAAATGCAGTGGCCATGTGTCCTAATGCTTTTCAGCAATTCATACTTCTCTATGTAGGCCTGACAAATACCTCTTTGTCCTCGAGAAAGGCACAAAATCTTGCCACCACCATGGCAGTGAAGGCGCAGAGAGAAACTGCTTAAACATCCCATGCCATTAAAATCCATTTTGTCCTTGCAAACTCCTGAAAGACATAAGGATTTGAATTTGGCACCAATCTACAGCGGTTTAGAACTAACAGATCCCAAATTCAACGGCTAGTCAAAGTCTGTTCTTTGAGAATTGGCCACAAACAGTGGTGGCTCTCTCTCTCTCTCTCTCTTTCTCTTTCTCTCCCTCTCTCTCGCTCTCTCTCTCTTCATGTGGGCCCTGCTCCGTCAATTGTGCTGCCTCCTAAAAATAAGAATTGTAGTTATTTGTGAGACACAAAAAGATGTGCCACAAACTCAAATATTTCAAGTCTAAATATGTCTCATTTCCACTTGATGTAAATAATTCTTTCTGAGGTAAAATGAATAAAAAAAGACATTTCCTCCCGCCGCCTTTCTATTTAGTTTGGTCTACAAGCAAGAGATAGCAACAACAACAACACGGACCACTTTTGTTCAGTAGATATTTTCCAAAGTGACAAGACATGCTTGTTTCTGAAAACTGATTTTTTTTTTATTGTTATACACGCCACTAATTCATCCATCTGGAATTTTTATTTTAAGGTTCTGGCAGTAGGTTTTGGCAAATCAGGTCAGAGAACATTTTCCATTCATCCATACATTTTCTATGCATCATTCCAATTTGCATTGTGGGTGAATTGGAGCCTTTGGGCAAGAGCCATGCTGCAACCTGGACAGATCCAGGGCATAAATAGACGGACAGCAATTCACCTTCACACCTATGGACGAAGACCTGCTACAGCCTGCTTAATTTTGTTTTCTTGCACAACAAGCATTTACCTTATCAACAGTCCTGTAATATGTTTTGCGTTAAATGAGGATTTCCCCCCATTAAGAGGGTTCATTAAAATGTATTTCTTCATTATTAATTTTTTAAATTCATTTAATCTAATTAATTTATTGTGAAATGATTGGTTGATTGATTCATTGTAAATAACAAAATAAAAAAATATTAGTAAAATAAATAAATAACAGATTTTTAACAATAATGAATTTATTTTAGAAATAATCACAATGAAAATGAATTAGTGTTTTAATATTTCAAATTATTTTACACGCTTTCTCCCCCCCCCCCAAAAAAAAATCCTGCGTTGTCCCATCTAACAGTTTTAAAATTCAAATGTGGGCTTTCCGTACAAACGTTTGAGTCTTCAATTCATTCATGTGACATGTGAGCAACTGGCAGTCCGCGGGCTACATGTGGTCATGTGCACTCTGTTAGTGGCCCTTTGATTAATTTTTAACATGTATTGACGAATTATAAATATGTTTCCTCTACTACCATGGATCCCTGAATACTCGTGGCTTGGTACAATTCGCGGCTTTTTTTTAAAAATTAATTTGATTTTGTTCTTTGTTTGAGGGGATTTTGAAGGTAGCGAACCTATCGTCAATTCGTCATTATTTCAAGCCGACCCAGCCCTATTGTCAGTCTGTCAATCCATCATCGTTATATAAATATTAACTGCGCTTCCGTCAACACTAAATTACAGTTTGACCCTGCAATTTTAAGACTATAAATTAAAACTGTTTACAGCAGTAGTGGTGGGTCCATCAGTAAATTTCAGCAGTTCGGCATTCGTCTGCCAGATGATGAAGAACCCCTTTTCTGCTTTGCTGGAAGCACCCCCAGTGTAGTCACCCATGCCAACAAACAAACGTGAGTCACACAGCGTGTTTTTCTGTCAGCCGTCAGTTAAACAGGAGTGCCTTACTGATGGACTGATGGAGCTTCTTTCTGTACTGATTGACTGCCGACCACTGGGGGGTGGTGACTAGCATTCAAGCAGCGGCAAAATAAATTACTTCCAGGATTACGCACGACAGTATCGCTTTTTTTTTTTTTTTTTTTTTTTAAATCAGTAGGGTGTGACCTGCTTCGTGAATGTGGGGCCAAACCAAAGCTTTGTCTATTTCGAAAATTGTCTGAAATCGCGATTTGGTCTGAAATCGCGATTTCGGTCCCTGTTTTATGTTATGTAAAACAAGATTGTATGATGTACAATATTGCACATACGGCACTCGCTGTATCTTCCTCCACCTTCCCTGATTTCTGTTTATCCTTTCCCAGCATCCACTCATCTGCGTTTTGCCCTCGGGCTCCTCTTGTGTTTCTCTAGCTCAGCCATCAACCTCCACACTGGTATCCATCGTAATTGAAATGATGTACAGCTATAAAATAGGCTTAAACTGCTAATCATCAGCATTACACACAAGCTCAAAAGGGGAGGGTGACTGGTCGGCTGTGATACACCAAGGGCTTCATTTACGAAAGGTTTGATTGCACAAAAAAGGGTGTAAATTTGATTTATGAAACAAACAGATTTGGAAGGTGATCTACTAACCAGACGCATCCAGAGTCTGATAAACACCCTAAATTGCAGCTGAGTTCCTTTTGCCAAGTCGGAGGAGTTATGCAAATAGATTTCAGCATGCACAATGTTGGATGCATCAAACCGGAGACGAATTACAAAATGAAAAAGTAGAAGTATTAATTAATCATTATCAAATGAATCAATCAATTAATCCCAATTATAAACACAAAATGTGATGAAACAATGAAATATTTATTTTCTAATGAATCAAAACATGATTTTGGTGAATTTGTAAGCTTTCTAAAAAATTATGAATAGACAATGTTGATGTGCTTAATTTTCTAACACATTGGTAGCTTTTTTTATTGTATTTTTTTTACTTCCGCATTCGCATTCCTGTGACATAATGTGAAAAAGAAATGCTACGCTTTTAGCATTTAGCCTACAAGTACACCCGAACCTAATTGCAAGTAAAATGCATTTTAACATACTCACAAGTACGCCAATCATTTTTTTTTTCGGCACATTTATTCCACACTTCACTCGTCCACAAAAATGGCTTGTATGGAGGTTCCTTGTACAGAGACCATTTCTATTTTGAATGCTAACATTTCCAAGTCTTATACCCAGCTGCATTAATAAACAATGGACGGTGAAGTTTGGACTATAAACTGCTTCCTGTGACTTTGATAGCTCTTCACATTCAAGCAGCTCAGCCACATGATGTCCGCAGTGTCCTTAGCGACACGACAGACGACAAGAAACGTGGCTTCATTTGCATATTGCACTGTTGTTGCACGGCACACGCAAGCAAACTGACGTTTGTCTTGCTTCCCCTGCATTGCAACGACGCTTCTGCTGACTATTCCCCATTCGACATTGGCACCCGAGGGAGTCTCTGTTGTTGTTCTCTCCTTCAGCTCACTTCTCGGCCTCCCTCATCTTCCCCCTCGCTGCATGCTCTACTTTTCAGTCCCACACTCCTCCGTTTCTATGTTTACCATCACATGCAGCAGCATCCCATCCATATTTTCTCTTTCCAGATTTGCTTGTCTATCTCTTGCCTTGTCTCCATGGTGGCCGCTTGAGCACCGAGTGAATAGATAGAGAGCAAATAGATAGACTCTACAGAGTTATAATCAACTAAGCATTATGAATAGCACTTTATGAGCTGCCTATCTTGATCTGTATTTGACTCTAGGCGGTACATGAATGTCTTGTTGGCTTAATGGTTAATGTTTTATTTTGTTGATGTTGTTTTTTTTAAATGTTTATCTCTTCCCAATTATGACAGGCTTGACTGACAGTAGCCGAGTATTTTTCCACTCACATTGCACCAACCTTGCATCATGATCATAGCAGTTAAAAATACATTTACCAACCACTTACTTCACCTCACTTCACAGGAGCTACTTCATAAATTCCTAAACATAAAATGTAAAAGTTGTGATTGACTCTTGACAAGTCCATGGTTTACCCCACTTCTTACTCAAAGTCTGCTGGGATAGGCTCCAGCTCAACCGCAATCCGAATAAGGATAAGCAGTATAGAAAATGGATGGCTAGTCTAAAAATACTGTTAAATCTAACCACATTGACTCTTTTCCTATTATTATTATTATTATTATTATCTCTTAATTAATTATTCTTTGACAAAAGCGCAGTATAACAAACAGGCAGTTTTACCTGCAAATATTATGTCAGCGATGAGGGATTACATCTGAAACCCACACCATAATGATAACAGTAGTATAAAATATTGGCTAGGATGTATCGGTTACTTATTGTACCAAAGTACATATTCCAGTATTCCAGTATAGTCAATATTTTCTTTTTATTTGATCATTTTAAACCTCAGTATTGTGATTATGTATTTAAAAGATCCAAATACCAAACGAAGGCTGTAAATATAATGAAGAATGGATCATTCAGTTGCACATCAGAATGGTTTCACTTGGGCTTTAAAAGTGATGGCGATGGAGCGCAGCGAATGTGATGTTCCATATGTTTGGGAGAGTGAAATCTGAAGTCTCCATCATGGCGTTTGGGGAATTACCAGACGTCATGTTGCACATGAGCTGATGGGTTCATCTTTTCCAATGCTCACAATCATGTCGGAGGGGAATTGGGATGTCGACCCATGAGAGCAATAATTTGTGTTATATGCTATGAAAGATGTGACGGATGAACTCCAATTCAGTTTTCTTTGGGACAGATGAAAACTGAAGGTGGAAGATCAGATCATGAAGACATTACTCACTTCTGACAATCATACATGATAAGATATTCGGTGTCCATCATAGTTATGGTTGACTTTGGAGAGCCGTCATACTGTAAACTCAAATATATATAACCTATACACAACAAATTAATGAATAACTACGTTTTGAAATCAATGGCCTGCTTTTTCAAATATTGTTACATTTATTTTAAAGGGGGATTGTAATAAAACATGCTTGCAATATTGCAACATTCTTTTTAAAGGTAAAGACAATTTGCAATTTGGGTATTTTACTGAAAAACATGAAGTCAATGCACATAATTAGCTTTCGCGGGCCACATAAATAATGTGGCGGCCCAGATCTGGCCCCTGGGCTTTGCGTTTAGCACCTGTGATTTACTGGGCGTAATTGAGACTTTGGTGCTTGGCATTTTAACCTTTCTTAGATGCTGTGTGGAAAGATAATTCAGCCTCATTTAATGATTTTACTCTCGAGCCAGTCTTCAGGAAAGCTGTTCGCACTGTGTGCCAACTTGTTAAATATCCTCTCGAAATGAAGATGCTTACTCTTGTGCTTGTAGAAGCCAAATTTACTCAGTTTTTTTTTGTTTGCCTTCTGTAAATCATGGGAAATACATTTGATAGGCTATTGAATTAACTTTACAACCAGATTGGACACGCAACATATGTGTCTCGTATGGACCAAAGTCTTGGGACAATACAGCTATGGCATGTAAACATGTGAACATGTGAACATGTGAAGTTACTCTGCTCCTGGACTGTGTGTCCATTCATCCAGACCGACATTTGTGACGTTCTGGCTCACAATCTCTGTTGCACTTCATCCCAAAGGTGTTTGATGAGCTCTGGTTCAAAGGTTCACAATGAACTCATCCAAACATGACTTTATGGACCTTGGTGTAACGGTTCAGGGAACCGTGAGAAAGGAGAACTGGACCCAAGAGCAAGCGAGGATGGTTGAGGAGGATTTATTGAAGGGTTCGGGGGGAGAGGAACGGGTGCCGGTAGCAGGGCAGGAGGACAGGTGGAGGAGCGGCGAGTCAGCGCCGGGGTGCTCGCCGGGGTGGCGAGATGTGCGCTCGCGGAGGTGCAGCGGAGACGGCGCGCTGAGTGTGCACCGGCGCTGTGGCGGGAGGAGCGCGGGCGCGGAGAGCGGCGTGGAGGCGAAGGCGGCGGCGAGCCGGCGGGGGCTGAGAAGGGCAGGCAGGCGGCGTACGGGCGTACGAGGTGCGATCGACGCTCCGGGGCTTTGCGGCTGGCGGCGGAGGATCGGGCTCGGGCTGGCGCTGGGCGGCTGGAGGGAGAGCGAGGAAAGACAATGGTTAACTCGGGTTGCATAACACAAAGCGCGGACGTGCACGAGGCGAACGTCGACGTGGACCGGGTACCGAGGTAGGTCACGGAATAATCCGGCGTCTGGCTCCTGGCAGCGCTGAGCTTTAAACCCCCGCGGTGATTGCTGATGATGGGCAGCAGGTGCGCAGGAGCCGACGCCCTCTCCGGTCGGAGGCGTGCCTGGCGGAAAACAGCCGGAACCTAGGGAAAAGGGAAAAAGCTTGGCAGGCCCCCTAACCCGAACCCCCACACTTGGTGTATGCTCTGGGAAGAATAAATCACATTCGATGGGGTCCAGTACAATACCTGAGAAATTAATATAAAGGCCTCACCGCTTGTTTATGAATTTTTCATATAATAATAATAAAAAATATTTTGTGCATGAGCCTCATAACTGATTTCCCTTTTACGAAGTATTTAAAATCACACTGATTCCATTGCTTCATTTCAACGCACACGGGCCCTGCTTCTGTGATGTTTTTTTACCGTGACTCTTTTTTTAGTCCGATTTTGATCTTTTGTTGTAAATATAGATTTTGAAAGAGCTCTTTTAATGTGGTTTAAAAATTGCTAATGGCTTGACACTAGCAACCGAGGTCATGTTGACATGCTGCTAAATATAGCAACTCAGCTTTGAGATTTTGGGCTTATTCTTTTGTTCTGTTGTAAATGATTATATTACGGGAAAAGCAATTGATTTTTAAAGTCATTTTTGAACGGTTTTAATAAAATGAGTTGAAAATCAGATGAATTGGGTGAAACAGCCCCAAAATGAAGATGCTACAGAAGTGCAGCGACCATCATCATTAGAGTGCGCACAGATCAATTAGCACCTGTCACCAACTCCCTCTCCACCTCTTTGCTGTCAACCTCTTGTTGATGTTTCTTTTTATATTTACATTTTCTCCCACCTTCTGAGAGACACAGTTATACATTTATTCCAGAAAGCGTCTACATTCTGATTTTGCGTTATTTTTTTTTTTTTCTTTCTATCTGTTTGCATGCGTTTTTTTTTTCTCCCCCCCAGACTGATTTAGAGTCTGTGGATCCCCGGGGTCGAACTCCTCTGCACCTGGCTGTCACACTGGGCCATCTGGATTGTGCCAGAGTTCTGCTGCAGCACGGAGCTGATGTCAGCAAGGAGAACCGCAACGGCTGGACTGGCGAGTGTTCATTATTACATTTATTTAATTGATGCGCTTAATCTATTATTGGGCGGGAATGTGTTTAAGAATTTACCAGGAATGTTCTGGTCCTCTCTTTCATGGAGTAAAGAAGGTTGAAACTCATGCATTATTCCATCCACTTTTCAAGGCGCATTTCTTCAAAAAGCACATACTCATCTAAAACCTTTGTTTTTTTGTTTTTTTTTATTGATGTGCTACTCAGTAGAACGTTACACAGTAATTCAGAATGCTGTTTTTTCAGAGATGTTTTGTTTAAGATAAGAAAGGTAAACAATTTAATATGATTTAAAAAAAGATGCATTACATTTCAAGTTTAGTGAAGATCATAAAACTTTAACTCATTCACTAGTAGGCCAGGTGAAAAGAATGCAGTTTTTGACGTCTATATCCGTCAATGGCAGTGAATGAGTTAAAAGAAATAGTCAGTGGTGGCTCATCAATTGAAGGTCACAGTGAAAGGGGCAAAAATTAAATAATTAAAATTAAATCTTTTATTAAAAATACTCCAGATTATGCATTTGCATTTTTTTGCTCTCAAACATTGCCTCTCGACTTGCTGCAAGTGTCACATGCACAGTAGGTCGTCGTGCCATGCACACATATTGGGTGCCGCTGGTCGCTGTATTCCACCACAAACACCCAATAACTTTGAAATGGAGTTACTGTTAAAGCCGATGTCATTTCCTGCACGGCCCAACGTGGCTCTTCTTTTGGACCGGAACTTAATCATAGGTTTATCTGAAAAAAATACAAACAGGATCAACTACAACTACTTTCTTGGGACATTTTCGGTTATGCTTTGGCAATCCTGCGCATGGTGACGGGGTTCGAACAAATGGCTTCACCAGTTTAAGGTGAGGATTTTTCTGGAAGGACTTTAATCCCTGGACTATTGACACGATTTATTTATTTATTTTTAATTTATGCTATTTCATCAAGTGTGTGCACAAAATAAAATTAACTGGATCCAGTAACATTTTTTAAGTAGATGTATAGTACACCTTAAAAAATATCTAAATCCATATGATTTTATTGCTTGCAACCACTTGATAAAATACTATGAAATAAATTTAATACCTTATTTTTTCATTTTCTGTGAATTTTTAGATCGGTTATGTCTTTTTCACACAGATATGATATTCTTAGACCTCTTGATACTCTATCACAAGTTAGATATACTAACTACGTAGTTCAAGAGCAAATATGCAGTTGATTTGAATGCACATTTTAAAAGAATTTGTTTTATGTAAAGAATATTTGATTCTTAAAGGCAATCAAAATTGCTTTCACACCATAGCAAGAAAACAACATGGCTGAGGAGTCCTTTTTTGATCATACCATCCACAGTCATGGATTCGTGAAATAAAATGCACAGTATAAGAAAAAAAAAAACGCTTACAATTGTGAAGAATTAAGACATTTTTGTGTCTTTGTGGTTTTTAGATTTGAATAAATGAGCTGTAGTGTGCAAAATGGCGTCGGCCATTGATGACATTTGATCACTCTGATTGTAATCAAGCTCTAAGATTAGTAGCAAAGTGGGTACCTGATGAATGGGTTCGAAAAAATTCATATATATTATTTTTTTCCTTCGACCTACTTCAGCTTCTGGCTACCGCCTTAAATCGCTCATGCACATGAATTTTAGATGAGGTCTGAGTGATTGGCTCGTCTTTGTCACCCCTCTCTCGCTATCTCTCAGTTCTTCAGGAGGCAGTCAGTACTAGAGATCCGGAGCTGGTGCGCCTTGTGCTGCGTTACCGTGACTACCAGAGGACTGCCAAGAAACTGGCGGGCATCCCCGTCCTGCTGGAACGACTGCGCCAAGTGGGATTTCACACAAACACATGCAAAAATAAAAAAATAAACATAACTAAACAATTGCACATCAAAAGAGGCTTTGAAGCAGTGATGCATTCATTTGAATAATTGATTAATTTTTATTTTACATCTTTATTTTCCGATGCTTTCTTTTAAGCCCATGAATACATTGATAGTCTAGGGGGATAAACTATTGTGGAACTCACTGCTGCTTGTTTCTCTGACCCGCTTCCCTACTTTGACTTAATTTTCATGCATTTTCATGTTTTGCGGTTATTGACACAATTAGTGCAGTACATATATTGCCTGCTTATGTAGCCTTACTGAAATTTTCTCTGTTTTCTCAGTATCTTTTGGCTGAAAAAGACACAAAAGTGTGGCAAAATATTGTTACAACAAGAAATGGAGAATATGTTTTTTTCCCCTTCCATGGTGAAACTCATTGGAGGTCTCAGCAGGAAACTCTTCCAAAAACTGATTCAATGATCCCTATTTTCATTCTGAGTACAAGTCTAGCCCAGAGTGCAGTCAAAGTCTCTGCATGGGTGAAGTTTTCTTTCTTTAGGTATTTTGCAAAACTTTGCACAGGTAGAATTGGGCGTAATGTGACATTTGCACCTCTTATGCAGCATTGTGTTATTTCATTTGCATGAAAACCAGGGCAATCTGCGCACACGCCATGCTCGACATTGTAGAAACAGAAACAAAACAGGCTGCAGTCCATGCATGACATGGGCAGGTAAACTGCATGATCTCCCTTTGCGGATGATGTAATAAGCCACAATTCTTTAAAAGAACAATTCTTTAATAAAGCCAGTATTGGTTCAAAAATGAAAGCTCACCATCACTTTCACACACACCACAAATACCATCGGTAAAAAAAATATGCAGCTGGATCAGTCATTGACCTAACAAAACCTTTTAACACAATAAATCATGAAATACTAATTCAAAAACTTGTAATTGATGGTATCAGAAGAATTGTTTTGAAATGTATCAGAATAGATAGATAGATTTTTTTTTCATTTTTAATTTCAGTGTAGGTGAAGAGAGAAATGATTATTTATCTTATTTAATTTAAAAATTAATATGTGCCGAGAACAGATTTCTCTTTCTGCTCGGAGCTCCCAATTCATCTGGTATTCTTTACTGGCGTCTTTACCGACCAGCTGCTCTTCTTTTTGCCAATGTTAACTCAGTGCAGAAGTTCAGATATGTGCTTTTGTTCACAGTATGCTTGTGTAAGCATTTGGATATTGGATGTTTTGAGCATACCTGACAATGGGAACGGGATTCAATCTGAAATATCTTCTCCACCATTTGGCATGGGGAAAAAAAAGAATTTAGGTAGAGTTGTACTATAGCTTGGTCCAAGGCCCACATTGCTCAAATCAATTGTGTAAAAGTTTTTGTCACGCACTAATATAATACAATTGGATAGAAATGTTCTCTTATTCACAAACAGTTCTGTGTCTCAACAGTTTTTCTTACAGCAATTTTTTTAGCAAAGACAATTTGTCAGTGTGAGATATACAGGAGGAGCAATGACATTAATTAAGGTTCCATTCCATTTAAGACTTACCGTAGACTTTGAGGCTTGAAAAAAATAATTGTAGTCTTAGGGGAGATTACCATAAATAATTAATATTTCAGCCTTTTTCAAAATATTTAATGAATTAATTAATATGGATATCTTTATGTATATCTTTATGTCATCACTTGCCATCTTTATATTCGTGGGTTGTCTACCACCATGCCGGTGGCTACACATTCATGGGGTACACACACCAACCCCGCACACGTATACTTGATACAACGTGCACTAAAGCACACACTTGCAAATGTCACAAACATCACGCAGCGTTCCTCCTCCGCCACACTCACACACATCCTTCCTCATCCATCATATGCTATTATGTACCCACACGCACAAAATACACAAGCAGCGCTCTGTGCCAGGAACAACACCTTTGGCAGGCATCAACGTCTTTATTCACGCTCCATCTTTTCCTGCCCATTGGGTTAATGGCCATCTGTAAATAAAGCCGTCACCTCACCAGCGCTCTCTGTTTATCATTGGCTTTCTGCTTTGTTTTCACCGACGCTTGGACTGTGCAGGCCCAGGACTTCTACGTGGAGATGAAATGGGAGTTTACCAGCTGGGGTCAGTACACTTTGTTTCATTCTGGTCACTTACACTCATCCATCCATCCATTCTAATCTATTTGTATTGGTCCTCAGTGCCCCTCGTGTCTCGTATCTGCCCCAGCGACACCTACAGGGTTTGGAAGAGTGGACAGTCTCTTCGCGTGGACACTACTCTCACCGGATTTGAGCAGATGACCTGGCAGAGAGGAAATAGGAGCTTCATTTTCAGGGGACAAGGTCAAAATGTTCCGTCATATATTTGCAAACGCACAATTTACACTCAAAGAAAGATCATCCCGATGTCAGAGTGACATTACACTTGCTAAAATGTCAGTGTGACAATTTATAAACTAAGGTAATCATTCTGCACATGAATCAGCAAAGTTTCTCAAGCAAATTCTCATAATTGTCAATCACCGGATGGAAGTGCAAAATGGAACACATCTGAATAAATGCAAGTGTGACTGTGTCTGTATTTGCTTCCCCAGCTCCCTTCTTTGGGATTATGTCACAACTCCTTGTGCTCATTTTTCTCCCCTGGCTCCACAGTTCTCATTTTATATTTATATTTGTTCCTCTTACATCTTGAATCATTTTTCATGTGACCTATCCCAGGACTCATCTTAGACTTTGTTCTGCCACTGTGTTTTTCCTCTTTCTCTAACCGTGTGAGTCTAACTTCCCTCTGCACCCGCACATCCTCCTCTCACATTCCAGACTCCAACGCAGAGGTGATCGAGGTCGACCACGACAGGCAGCTGGTGTTCTGTGAGACCTCGTGCGTCTCGTCTCTCGCGGCTCTTTCACCTGGCCGGGGCAAAGGCGGCGCCTGCAGCAGTACGGCTGCCGGTTTGGGTCTACTGGGGGGAGTGCAGCCCAGTGATGAGCAGGTGGCGGCTCGACTGTCTGCCGCTGTGGTGACCACTCAACTGGACACTCGCAACATCGCTTTTGAAAGGTCAGATGCAACGAATGCCACACTTTTGACTTCATGGTGGACTGTACTGTCTCAAATACTGTACAGTAGAGACTTGACATGCACTCACATTTAGACCTTTGAGTTATTTAGTGTTTAGCAACTGTGGGGAGAAGATACACACCAGCATACACACGATTACAAAATAACTACTCTGACAATTCACTGTACATGGAATGTATAACCCCAATTGCATTAAAGTCGGGATGTTGTGTAAAATGTAAATGAAAACAGAACACAATAATTAGCGAATCATAGTCAACCGATATCAAATTGAATACATTACAAGTACAAGATATGACAAGTTCAAACTGATAAATAATTGTTTTTAGCAAATAATCTTTAGCTTTTTATGGCTGCAACATGTTTAAAAAATGCTGGGAACGAAGTTGAGGAATGCTAATTAAACAGCTGTTAAGAACATCCCACAGGTGAACAGGCTAATTGGGAGCTGGTGGGTGCCACGATTGGAGGTTCACTTCTCTGTGAATAACTGCGAGACAAAACAGTCAACGGACAATGTTCCTCAGCGTACACTTGTTAGGAATTAATTTTATCATCCACGGTCCATAATATCATCAAAAGGTTCCGAGAATCTCGTTGAATCACTGCATGGAGGCGACCAGGTACATGTAAGCCGAAAACCAACATTGAATGCCCATAAACAACCAAGTTGATCAGTTTGAGCATTAAATATCTAATCTATGTAGTTTATTCATTTAAATATAGGTTGAACATGATTTGCAAATTCTGTTTTTATAAGCATTTTACACAACATCCCAACTTGAATGCAATTGGGTTTGTGTTATGTATAGTACTCAATATAGAAGCGTGTACATGGAAAGAAAGATGTGAAAAAACAACTCTGTCACTGCGCTTTTTGATAGCAGCTTTTCAGTATACGTTATATGTATGGCACAACAAACCCACGGCTTTTGCTTTTTTTTATACAGCCTGCCATCCCTGCAGTAGCTCTGTGGGTGTCGCAGTCTGTTGCCGAACCAGCCGCTTACAGCCCCCATTCTCATGCAGAGGGTCAGAGCGGTCATGCATGATTGATGTCCGTTTTTCTAACATCCTCCACTCACCCACTTCTTCTGCGGTGTCCAGTGGGCAGTTGGATACTGACCTAGCTTCGAGTCTCGGTTCTTCCGCCCGCAAAGAAAAGTGCTAGAATTAGTGCTAATGATGCGATCACACTGCCAGGTTTAATGTTTCACACTCAGCTTCCATAGCATATGGAACAACATTCTAGAATAGAATAGAAATCCCTTTATTGTCATTGTACTCAAGTGTGCAACGAGATTAGATTCCTCACTAATCTGTATAACGAACAATTAGACCTAATTAAATATAGCAAAGCCAAACTGTCATCTGAAACATGCACAAGATATGAAGTCGACTCAGCAGCTACCGACTCAAACCTTCAATTAAGGAAAGAAAAACGTTTCTCAAATGTGAGGCAAGTTCTAATGAAAAAGACGAGGTAATAAATTAAGCTTATCTCCCAAATCCCCTCTTGACACTGAAGTAATTTATTACAGCCCACTTGACTTTGGCTGTCTTTAAGTGTAATGCTTCACGCCACTGATTTCTTTAAACAAGTCTGACCACTTGTACACGAGCAGAATAAAAAGTTCAAAGAGAGAGCGAGAACGCTGAAAGCAATGTGGACATCTGTGGCAAGGTGATGAGGTTAAAGAGAGATTTTCGTCAGGCTTGTGGCCCAAAGTGTCAACCTTGCATTTTGCTTGTCATCGTGCTCCCTGTCTACATGCAAATTGTTTATTTAAAATGCATGTGAGCGAGCCACATTGTGAGGCATCGCGCATGGGTTGCATAGCTTTAGTCGGCCAGGAACACAAAATATACCAACAGTTGACTTTTTTTATTTGATTGTGAGTCGCTACCTACTCGTGTTTCGCTATTGACAAACTCCAAAACTCAGCTATTTGCGAATTTATGATCTTCCTATATTGCGCTGAGATGCAAAATTGTACGCTGAGTACAATGTGAATAAAGGGCATTCTCAAAAGATGGTGCCAAAGCATGCGCTACTAGGAAAGTAGTAATTGGTGTCAAAGTGGTATGTTGAAATGATTCTGTTCTGTATAGCTCGACAGATAGAACATTTTATCTGTCGTGGAGGATCTATGTTTAGCCTGGGTTGTTAGTGGAAGTTAAGTAGAATCTTTGCAGAATGTACATTTGTAAGCCATCTAATATTTCTGCTTTAAATTCTGAGCGCTACTTGGACACATTTTATTCCCTCACTGTTATTATGTATTGCCATACAAAATTTAGAATGCAGTTAAGTTTTGTTAAGAATTTGAGAATCATTTGAAAAATAATCTAGTGAGAATTTTCCAGGGTTGGCATATTGATGTAAAGTCTGTTCTTTGCAGAAACAAGACGGGCATTCTGGGTTGGAGAAGTGAGAAGACGGAGACTGTGAATGGATATGAAGCCAAGGTAGGAAGAGCACTGACAGCCTGTCGAGTCTCTCACACTGTCCAGACAATCCAAGGATGTCAAAACTCCGTTGATATTTCCTGCAACGACACAAGTTTGCTTCCCACAAGTTCTTTTACTCTCCTCTAATGCTTGACTCTTGCTTATAATGCTTTCTTTTTATCACCAGAATCCGTCAGCATTGTCCCTATCTTAATGGCCTCTAACTAAACCAAGAGAAAAAGATGTTTCTATTGTGACTTGGACAAACAATATAGTTACCCTCGACTCCATTTGTTTTCTCAAGCGCCACGAGGGATCGATTGGAAACAAGTGTCACATATCGAGGACCATCAATCACTGGTGCTTTAAAAGCAATTTCGACAGGCCTCAGCAGTAATTGCTATTTTCTACATCTCTGATTTAGAGTTTGAAACAGAAATGGACACATACTTTGCTCGCTATTGTTGTTTGACATATTTGACTTTCTTGTTGTGGAGCATAGCCTGATGAGGAACATTATAAAGTGATAGCCCGAATTGTTATCGTCTAATGTTGTGGGGTTAAGGTTTTTTTACATCTTTATTATAGCAATAAAAAACTGTCATTATTCAGCAGCGCGTTAAGCAGTCGTTTGGTACTTTATTGCTTGTTCATCACCAGCATTTTCATCTTTTCTTCCATTTTTAGGTGTATGCTGCGTCAAATGTGGAGCTTATCACCAGGACCAGAACGGATCACCTATCAGACCAGAACAAGAACAAGATTAAAGGTTCCTTATCATTAATAAGCTAATATTGGAGGTTTTCACCAACGTTGGAATAGTTGGAATTTCATTTTGTTTTAACTTTTGTGTTTTTAAATTCTGTTCGTTTTAATTAGCTTTTGGAGCTGGTTTGATGGTTTTGATTATTTTATTTCTTTTTTTTTTTTTTATGTTTTTATTTTTTTTATTTAATTTATCTTTAGGTTGTTGCTTTTTTATATTGGTTCGAATGGTCAATAAGTATTAAGTAATTGACCTTCCTTCTTCTGTACGGATGGAAATCAATACTGACATAAACACATTTAAAAACCAACCACAAAAACTCATGTATGAATCTTGATTGACAAACACAAAAATGAAGGACAGTGTCACTCGAATTACTGTTACTTTTAATTAGTTTTCTAGACGGAATTTGTGGTTTCCATTTTCGTTTTTGTTTTATTTTGTTAAGGTTTTTTGCAATTTTAGTTGTATTTATTTTCATTAACTACAACAACACTTGGTTGTCACCAAGTGTTGTCTTGGCATTGCAACTGCAGCCGACACCATGACCATAAGTGCTGTCTCATACCTGAGGCTAATCCCACTCAATGGCATCACCCTGAACCCTGAACGGCCAGCAAACACTCCAAATGCCTTGAGAATCTTTTGAGTCGTAAAACATCAGAACATCCGATAATTAAAAAAATACTTTTGTTACCCTCTTTAACAAATACAAAATTTAAACACTCACAGACTTTAACACCCAGACAAAGCTCGGAGTCATTAAATTAAATGAAATGGACTGAAGCTGAAGTCAGAGCTCTTTTTGCCACGGTATCGCCTTTCTATTAAAACATTTACACCAAAAAATTAAAAGTAATCTGCTTAATGCAAAACACAGGCCCTGATTTTTGTGCCCAGCACAAGTCTCGTGCAAAGCGCTGTCTAACCGTGTTTGTGTGGTTTCCTTTTGTATTTTCGTAGACGGGCTAAGGTACAAAGGGGCGTTTGTGCTGTTGTGGGCGTAAACACAGCTGACTTACTTCCTAGCCGATGAAAGCGAAGTCCACTCATTCTTTTTTAAATCCAGCACACAGGAGAGGCGCGCTCTCAGTCCTTCATTTTGCAGAAGCAGAAATAGACTCATTGGAGTCCATGCAGAAGTTCGTATTGCGCAAAGTACGTTTATAAGGAACTGCAAAACCTCCACTTGTGGATGTTGTAAAGTTGATCACAAGCAGCAGCCTTATCGCCAAAACATATTCGAGTACTTGTTCTGTAACAATAGGTAGCATCACAGACAGACACCGCAATGTAAACAATGAATTTTTTTTTAAAGTCGAGTCCAGTCAACGAAGTGCTACGGCTTAGTAATAATTCTTCTTTTTCCTGCAAATGACAGGTGACCGTCCAGTTTGTTTGACTTGTTCATTGTCTTGGCTGTTTGCATCTGAGCAGGTGGAAAGACTCCCCTGCAGAACTTCCTTGGGATTGCAGAGCAACACATGGGCCCAAATAATGGGGTGAGTTGCAGCATCTTGAGTTCATTCACATTGTCTTTGTATTTCTTGTAAAACATGCCTAAAAATTTACTCTGTAAGATTAAATCGGATTTAATATAATTAGAAAATGATGTTTAAACTTACTGCCAACCCCATCCTTCACAACTTACAGTGTTTATTTCTTTTATCAGTGATTATGTTTAATTTACCAATTGTAAAACACTGAACAACTGATTTGAGGTTCTGAATTGAATTCTCCTTTCTGCCTATACAGTATTTGTTTGTACAATTGTTTCATTGTCTGTGTTTTGCCTCTGCAGGCTCTAGTGACTCAGATGTCAGCTCCGGCGGTGACCAACCCTGCTGCTCTGAGCGCCGAGGAATACTTCAACCCCAGCTCTTCTCCCACGCTGAGGGACATTGGACACCCGTGCCAACTCACCACCAAGACTCAGAGGTGAGGCAGGAGTGCTCTGGCTGACACTCACCTTTGCACAGAACAGAGAGACGAAGACATGCATTCCAGGATGTTGGCCTGGTTGCCACGCTTCTGTCAAGCCGACAAAACGACAAAGTACAAATACAGTGGGACATTTTGGGAAGACATTTAAGCCTTGATTTGACTTAAGAGGCTGTATGGGCCAAATTTGTTTCTTATTAGCTGTCCTATTTAGCAGTGGCAAATAACCATCGGAGATAGTAATTATAATCCAGCCATCAATTTTCTATCCTGCTTGCTCTTATTAGAGTTGCAGGAGATCTGGAGTTGACAGCAGCTGATTTTGGACGGGTTGCCAGCCAATTGCAGAGCACCTAAACTGTAGCTAAATGATCATACACATCAACATCTGTGGACAATTTAGAGCAGGGATGTTTTCATTTGAGGGCCGCATACAAACAAATCGAAGCATCTAAGGGTCAATTTCAAATTCTTCCACGGTAATTGATTAAACACGTTACAATCAATCCATCCACTAATCCATCTATTTTGCAAACCGCCTATCAAGCAAGCAGTATGCTGTTTAGATTTTTGAATTCTTATTTCCAGATTTTGGGGTGGGCTACAGTCCTGTAGCCAGCCAGACTAATCTCGCCCCTTTGCACTGAGCAGCAGCCAAATGCCACCTCCACATTCAGAACCAAAACAAGAGCAAAGTGTAGTAAGATGACCAGTTTTTTTTTAAAACAGTTACTTGAGGATCATTAATGTGATATTGTGATAATGTGTTATTTTAAATTTCAGATTTTATTTTTAGAATATGCCGTCCGTCGCTGAAAAATGGATGACAGGTCGCAAATGGCCATAAAGAATTTCCATCTATTGTTAAGGTCCATTTATTGTCCATTACAACTTATTATATTTTATTTACCATATCAGGCCACATGTAATAACACTGAAATATTCATAAGAAAATGGCCTTTTCATTCAAAAAGACAATTCCATTTTGACATGCTTGGCAAACTCCGATGAACTCATCATCACAACACTGAGCATTAGTGGTGGAGTGGTGTTAGTGAACTCATCCACAGCTATGAAAATAATCCAAATCACTTTGCGGTTTGGATCGCATCACATATCTGCTTATCTTGATCACCAGCCAGTGCTTCAGTCATCTCGCTGCTATGGAATAGAAGAGGGGCGTTTGTGAATGTCCTTTTATGCTTACCCAAAATGCGATGATTATTACTTTCCTCTTATCTTCCAGCAGCAAACTTAACATATTTTCAGGCAATCTAGGCTCCTATAACGTGTAAAGTGTCAGTGAATGTTAAAAATTACACTCACAATTGTGAACTCAGTGACCCGGTAACAGTTGGCATGTAGACAAGTCTCCGTATACATGTGCTGACTCAACCAACACACAAGTGAAGGAAAACATATTTCCATTCATCTTCTGGTGTGTCGCCGGCCTCACATATCTTGCTTTTATGGAAAAGTCTGCCTTATCAATATCCGTGACCTCCTCTGTGGGATTAAAAAAAGTCAAATGTCACCTATCAAGGTGTGCAAACTAGTGGTTGAACCAACTAGCTAATCGATATGTCAACTTTGTCACTGCGCAAAGGCGGTTATCGCTTGTGCTTGACTAATTGACTCTCACATGATTTGGACAGGCCTCATACCGCTAAAATCAGGTTTTGAGTTGGCGTTAGCGAGCTAAAAACGAGAGGGTCCCCTGCACATTTTGCAAGTTTATCCTGAAATATAAGAAAAGAACAAGACGCCCATCTGAAAAAGGTTAACGTGATTTGATGAGCAGCTGTAAATCCTCACAGCCAAACGACCTCCTGCAGCAGTAAAAAGTCAGAGAATGGAAACAGAGAGAAGCCTTGGCCGATTACTCACCTCTTTATTGTAAAAAAGAAACGGTAATATATGACTCCACCTACAGGGTCTTAAAGACAACTGATTAAAAAAAAAAAAAAAAAACTCTCACCAAAGCCCGTTAACACAAGACAAAGGATTGTAACAATACATTATTGAAATAACGTTGAAATAGTCTTATATACTGTCGCAAGTCATGATTCTGTCGTAGTGTAGAAGGTTATTTGAATTAAATTACAAGAGTAATGCGACTGAAGTAATTCATCCAAAGGTGCAGCTCACTCCTGAGTGAGTCGGATGTCTTTTGCAAGTTGAATTTGCCGTTTTTTTGCTCTGCGCAACCAATCTGAGGAAGTAAAAATGCGGATGTTATTGTAGGCCGGTTAGCTGGCCATGTCGGGTGAATTTGAAATCAAATTGATTAAAGAAACGGTCCCATCGATATTATAATTGAAGTTAGAACTGCTGATTTTGGAGGCCTTTGGGCACATTAATATGGCATGGCAGTACCCAGAGGCTGAAACCACAATTTAATGGAACAAATATTTGAATTTAGGTTGTAAATGTATAACAGGTCCTCCGCTGCTCGACTGATGGCTGTGATAAAAGCAGACAGTGTTTTAATAACAAGCAGCATCCAGGTACTGCATTTTGTCTACTCGATTGCATTGGCCTCTTTGTTATGTTTAGGATTCAGCTCAGTGTTCAACGCGGCGTAATTCAAGACGACATTACATGATGATGAGGAAATCTGTAAGGCTGCTCTCAAAGCAACGCTCATTAACAGATCCATTTCCAATTTGGCCATCGATTGGCCAAACGGGACTCGGCGACTCGTTGACTGTCAACATTAACAGATACTCTGATCGATGTCTATGTGAGCAATAATCAGGATTCACGATTTAAACCACACAAATGAGGACCTTAAGTGTTGACCCAGCTGAAAGATAAGTAATGTTAATTAGTCAAACTCTTTTGTTCAGATTCAAAGCAAAGCTGTGGCTGTGCGAGTCCCATCCGCTGTCGCTGGCAGAACAAGTGGCACCTATCATCGACCTCATGGCCATTTCCAACACCCTGTTTGCCAAGCTGCGGGACTTCATCATGTTGCGCTTGCCGCCAGGCTTTCCCGTCAAAATCGGTGAGTGCCGAGGAAGCCCGGTGTAAAAGCTTTTTTTTTCAAAAGGATAAAAATGTGTCATTTCCCCGCCCTCGCCCCTGCAGAGATCCCTCTCTACCACATCCTGAACGCCCGGATCACCTTCAGCAACCTGAACGGCTGTGAGGAGGGGGCAAGCGTGCGCCCTGACAACGAAGCCACGGTGGAAGGAGTCGGACAAAGGTATAACCTGAGGACGGACACCCCCTCGCCTGGAAGCGACTCCTCGAGTGTCTCCAGCTCCAGTTCCACCAGTGAGAACACTCGCTCACTCCCTCACTCACTCATACACATTATGTGAATGGCGAGAGGAGCGTTGACTTTTGTTCTGGAAAATGTTTCTTAAATATCAGACTTTTGGTGCAAAAGGGTCGCTGGAAGGTTGATAACCACGCGCGCCAATGACGAGCAAATACAATAGTCACAGGCAAATATTCTTTATCGTGTGTGAAAAACGACTAATGTCACTGAATCGTACTATTTGTGAAACTCATCTTTGTGTGTGTCTCTATGTCTGTATTAAACTGCCCCCTGGTGGCCAATACGCACACTCAAGAAGAGGCACAACATGTGACTGAAACAGATTGCTGGCATTTGCATTCATTCCAATGGGAAAAGATGATTTGAGATGAGTGTTTTTAGTTATGAGGGTGGTCATAGAATAAATTAAACTTTATGTAAATATATGTGCAACCTACTAGCGAATGTGACTGTGATAAAACAACGATAGGAACTTTAAACTTCTACAGTGAGTTTAGCAGAGTTAGTACTGACAAAAGGTCTGTTAGTCCGTCGCAGGACGCCAGTCTCGCTGATAATTGACAAATGACGGGTAACTTTTATAAAATGACGGGCTAAGCACTGACAGAGGTGGGTTTTCGTCCTTCATTGTAATTGTTACTAACCGGGTGACGTACCGACGGACCTTTCAGTCCATCATTGACGGACGCATATTTCACTGATGACAGACAGAAACACGACCCGCCTCGCTCGAGTTTGTGTTCGTGGGGCTGACCACAAGCAGGGTTGCATCCATTGACAATATATGGAAACATTTTGCACTTCCTTTAATGTAAGCCATTTTAACCTTGAAATTCAAATTTGAACTGCTGAAATTTACTGACGGAAATGATGACGCAAATGCAGTTAAAATAAAATGACAGACTGACAGACTGACCATTACAGTTTGGTTCGCCGTGAAAAAAATGACAAATGGACAATAACTGGCAAAATGTTGTAAATTGCAATTGTTTACATCCCTCGGTCCCAAAGATGGCTAAAATTGATGACTAAGCTTCATTCGAGTTTACATAAACCATATTTGTTTGTATAAATATAATTGTATGCATGCATTTTGCTTTTGTCCAAAGACACAAGGAATTCAAATAAAATAAAACATTTAGAAGATTCAGCTTCGATTACTTAGTCAAACCGCAGTCAGGCTCATTCGCATAAGATACACAGGAAGTCCGCTGTCATGTTGTCCTGGTTAAGTCACATGACCTTCAGCATATTGCAGATGCAATGTCCTCTCCATTGTTATCATTGGGAGTTAGTTACTCATTGCCCCCACCTACTGGACTGGAGTGGAATCACCTGGCACATAATCTTTTGAATCGATCGGTCATATTTAGGATTCTAGTTACAAAATTGATGTTTTATTTATTATTTATTTAATACAACCAATAAACCACCAAACATTTTTTGTCCTCTTTCCAAACAGTGTTAATGTTTCCTTCCATTCCTGCTCTCCGACTTCACTGCAATCCCGTCAATGTCCAATAACACCTTCCCATCTTTTGCCCTTTCGCCTTCGCCTAATGTGCAGTGTCATGTCGAGCTGGCGAGATCCCCCCCTGTGTGTTTGAGCCCCCGTCTGGATACACCGTGCTTGGAAGCAAACAGAGAGACAGCATGAGGGAGGAGGAAGAGGACCTGCTGCAGTTTGCCATTCAACAGAGTCTGCTGGAGGCCGGCTCGGAATACGATCAGGTGACTACGTGTGACCGCGATGCTCCTCGGAGATTCATTTGTGTTCTTTAAAAAACAGTCTTGCTTCCCTCGCTGACCTTCTCTAAACTTTCAAATGCACACGTTCAATGTTTCAGCACATTTGTTTTTGCAGATCCAATACGGACGCTGTATTAAACAGCCCTTGTCTTAATGCAAGTTCATTGACGTCAATTACCTGTGCAAATGACAGAACTACAGTCAAAGCAGCGCTTTAAAAACGTGACCACCGTCAGCATAAGAACAGTGAAAAGGATCAATAATAAGACAGATACGTTTTTGTGACACTTTGAGCAAATATCAGGCGCCGTTTCAAGATCCCAAAGCGTCGCGGTCGGCATTGTCCTTGGCTTTCGTCTTGATGTCGACAAGGCCAACTAAAAACAGGTTGAATGAGGCTGGTCTTCCTCCTTTGAAGTCCTAGCAAGCAGTGTGGAGGAAGCAAAGTGGCAGCTTTTTGCTGTCAAACAACTCATCTACTGAACTACGATACAGCCCTGCTCTCTGTTGTTACTTTGTATTTTTTACATAAAGACTCTCTGTTGTTCCCCACGTGAAATTTCCTCTTCTACAATGGACCCCCCCCCCACATACTCAAAATCCGGCATCTGTGGATTCACCTATTCTCATTTTTTTTTTCGTTATTCCTTACAGTCATCTTCTTAAAATAATGGCCTCAGTCATCTTTTGACCGCAAATATTTTTTGCCTTAAACTTTTGATGCTCTCAACCTCTCCCATTTTTTAAGAATTGTTGGGTTAGCAGAATGATGAGCAAATAAACTTTTCAACAAATTTCAATGGCTGTTGATTATACATAAATTAGTCCCTCCAGAGTTGTAATAGTTTGAACATTTTTATTTATTTTATTTATTTATAGTTACTTTTTGTTTCATTTAGAGTTTTGCTTGGTAGAGCGCATTTTTTAATTAATTTATTTATTTTTAATGCTTCGTTTTAGTTTTTGTCTTACTATTGTTATTATTATTTCCAATTTATGGAGTATTTGTCCATGGCAAGATATTTTAAAACAAAAGTCACTAATTATTGTGTAATGAAGTAAAGTAAACTGCATTTCTCCAACGAGTGTTTGACCTTACTTTTTTACGGATGTACCGTAATAACAAAATAAATACATTCCTAATGAACCCTCAAAATTTAGGTATGCTATTAATTGGAAAAGACGGAAATCCTTTTTATTTTCATTTTTTATTTTGTTAACAAAAATGTTTTTTCACTTTTAGTTATTTTGTAATGTTCATTAATTGTAATACCCTTCCTAATAATCTCTCACGAAAAACAGGGTCCACTGTATGGTTATAATTTGCAATATCATCATTCTAGATGCCATCTTTCTCTTATATTACAGCGTGAGTAGGCCTTTTTTTTTGCGGATTTGGAATGACATATTACACATGAGTTATTGCACTTAATGTTGATTGGCTGTTCAGTAGTTTTGTGCCATCCTTGAATGTCAATTTTTATGTATAAGAGACATTGCACTGGAAAAAAAGGTTTTGATTATTCATTCCCTTTATGATTAAAAACTGGATCTTTGATACATCAATTGAGCATGGAATGTATTACAATATAGTTATGTAAATTGGTTAAAAAAAACAGACATATGCATGCATTTTGTCCATATTAAAAAATGGTGATCAGACATGTGACGCTCTGATGAGAAAAACAAATTGTAAAATACTCAGAAGATGCCATGACTTTGATGCTTGCTGAACTGAGGCACGCTGCGATCCCGTGAGGTTTGCTGACATGACGATATGATGCCTTGGTCGTTTTCCATGTACTGGGATGTTTTCTGCTCCATTTCTCTTGCGTACAGCATTACACTAGCTGCTAAATTTGGAGGGATGAACTTTTGACTGTCTGCCATTATTTTGGCCTTAGGGGAGGTTTGCGGCCCTCCTCTTTGGAAGTTCATAAAAGCAGGAGCCAACACAAGAGCAGTTTAGAATGGTGCTGGAAAAAAAGAACGCAAGTGTAAAGTTTTGACTTTCTGGAACCTATCCCAGCTGACGTTTGGTGAGAGCCAGGGCACACCTTGGACTGATTGTCAGCCAATCATAATGCACATTTAGTGTAGACAAGCAAACAAGCTTTCATACTCATTGAAAATTTAGATGCTCTAAGCACTATTGGACTATGCTGTCCACAGTTTTTAACTTGTATAACGCACATTTCTTTCAAAATGTTACTGGTCTACAATTTAAAAGTTTCTGCTTGCGTTCTGACTTGCTGTCATTTCTTCCTAGGTGACCATCTGGGAGGCACTGACCAATAGCAAGCCTGGAACACACCCCCTCTCTTGTGATCCAAGTCGTCTGGAGAGGTCAGCCTGAAGAGCTTCATGAAGCACCTCTGATTGTTTTGGACTCCTCTTTCCATTGCATGAGCCTTTATCTTGAAACCACGAGCACCATCTCGAGGAGTAAAAATATCCCAAGTGCACACTGCTACTTTGGTGCTCTGAATTTTTCAACGTCGAGCCCAACTCCAAAACGGGGCTAGTCAATTTTCCCGTGAATCACTACAGAGTCTTTTAGTGGCGTGCTGTTTTAATTTTTACAATTCCGATCAATAGAGCCTACATATATTGGCTTGTCGTTTTCTTCACATATCCAAGTGCACTTGTGAAACTTTGAGAAATTGACACTCATTGTCAGCCACTTCCTGTCATTGCTTTGCTCTATTGTTTTTCCTCTTACTCTTGTCATCTTTCCTTCCATCCCTGACTCGCATCCTGTATTTTTCTCCTCCTCCTCCTGTCGAACGCGCACGTGTGTGTTTGGAGAGAGAGAGAGAGAGAGAGAGAGGGGGAGATGACAGTTTCCTGCTTTCACAGTCGACAGATGTTGACTTTGCCTTGTTATCTTTTCTCTCACTGACTTTCCTGTTTGGAGACCGGTGGATGGACACGCAGGACTTCCTCCTTTTCACCTCACATGCCTGCCCCTGCTCTTCTCACTTTACAACACAGAAAACTCAAATCAACATTTTAAGCAACTCATCACAAAATATTCTACATTTATGACCAGATGTCACTTGTCTCGTTCTACCCAGGATCCCTCGAACGAAGCCTCGTTCGCCCTCCAGCCTCTCCTCAACCCCCTCCAAGAAGCAACAGTCGTCCAGCTGCAGTTACGACGAGCAGCTGCGCATCGCCATGGAGATGTCAGCTAGGGAGCAAAAGGAAGCTGAGTTACGGCGACGGAAGGAGGAGGAAGAGCTGCTGCACATCATTCAACTGTCGCTCATGGAGAAGTGAGACGGTTTTAAAACATTGTAAGCACATTTGGAAATGAATGGAACAAATAAAATGACTGTTGTGCTTTCATAGCCATTCATGACTCAGCTTTCTTGTAAAGCCATCAAGTGATGATGATGATGTCAGGATGATTGACACCAGTGTTTCCTCTCTGCATGGCACTTGTCCCCCAGTGCCAGTTTACAACAAATAATAGCGCCTAATAACTGTTTAGACAAAGGCCTCAATCAGGCTGGTGGAAGTGACATGTGAATGTTGAACTCTTTGCCCTGTAATAATAAAAAAAAAAAAAAGGAAAGTGACGTTGCTGAGTTGTAGTTAGGTAGTTGTATGTGTTTTTACTTGCACAAAATCCAAATGTACTGTATTTTCACTGTGGTTGGTTATAGATGTGGAGGTGAAAAGCTGGAGCACAAACTGAACTGCAGAAGTACAGATATGATTTCTCAATTACATTTTGTGTATTGCGCTGCAAGCAAGACAAAGATTCAAACATTCTGCCCGTGCAGAATTTTGGATGCAACTCTCATGTTAGATCTCATTTGAGTTGTATCTAAAGAAATGTCTGATGATTGTACAGATGTACTCACGGCATTTGAACATTCTTGTCTCCAGAATGCTAATGAGATGTTTTCGAATGTAAATAATAATGGAAACAACAGATCAACAGTTTTGATACAGCTACATACATTTTAAGTAATACTTTTCGCACCAATAGCAGCACAACTTGAAGAGAACTCCTGCTCCTCTTTAATTCACAATTACTCTTATCAGTTTGAGAGATTTTTTTTTTATCACGTGAAATGTTTTTGAGTATGATCGTCAAATAAAGGAACATCTTTTAATAAGTATGTCTTTTTAGGCTGTTTTTTTATATCGTAAAATATTCTGCAGTTTCATGTCTAAAGGAGAAGCTTGTTCCACAGCAAATGATGCATGTACCTTTCCTGTGTGTTGGAATCCCACAGCCTTGTAAAATTAGCTTAGATTTGTCTCTAATAGCCAAGTGCGTGAGCAAGATTTAGTCGTGTATCCTTGAGCTGCAGCCAAGGGTTCAGTAATTTCTACAGATCTTCCGGAATAAAAAAAGAAAAATCATTTACTACGCATAGGTGCCTCACAGGCATGGAGCAAAATCCTGCAAATTTCTGCTCCACTTGGTCGACAACCAATAGTTAATTAAAGTCCTTTTATCCACTTCTTTTAGTCCACTGATGGGGATTTGATTAGCAAAATCCAATGGACCACTTCAAATCTAACGCTCTAATTACAAAAATACCAAATGGAGCTTGTGATGTCTTTTTTTTAATCTACTTGATTATGAGTTACTTTAATGTCACCCTCTCCTGGTTAAATAATTGAGTTAGAGTGAGCCACTGGTGGCTTTTATCTGTGTTTAATTAGCCACATGAAGCAATAGGTAAAATGTCAGCACTGACAGAGTGCCGAGACGCAAAGCTAAAGTTCACGCGCAGACTGCATTCTCGATTCTGAAGAGCACGCTGAAGTGCATTTACTGTCCAGAAGATGGCAGTAGAGATCGCGTATGTGTGTGTCATTAGGGCAGTGGTTCTCAATGACTCTCAAACTCGCGTTGTCTGAGATCGCCTTTTTTGGTCCCAAAACTATGCAAAAAAAAACATGTTCCCCAGGGTCCCAGGCGCTCCCCTGAGCATCGCACCATGCCCCCCAGGGGGGGCGCGCCCCACTATTTCAGAATCACTGCATTAGGGAGAAGTAAGACTGCAGTCAAAACAAGCCAACTTTATTTAACTGCTAAAGCATGAATAAAAAAAACAAACTAGTATTGAACATATTCCGCTTTGCCCTGGCTTAATTAAAACATGAATTAAAGACATTTGTCCATTTGTGGAAAAACAAACAAAAAAGACGAGACTATCAAGCCTCAGTTGACATCAGTGCAAAACATTCTCTTAGATTAAGAAATAAAAGAAAGTGATCAAAACAGTAAAGTGCATGTTTTGAGAAAAGCCCTCTTGTTGGAGTTCATACATTTTGCAGTGGAGGTCTCACACACACACGCACGCACTCACATACACAGGACATTACAAAAAAAAAAAAAAAAAACCCCAGGTAGGGAGTGCGTGGTTCATTGTGTGCATGAAAGGTTGTCAGCCCAATTCAAACACATCCAGTAGTTGATATGAGGAGCTGTTACAAACATACTTCAGAAATACTTCTCTCACACACACTACTCAAATATTCTCACAAACAGTAATGGAAACATGTCTTTAAGTACATGTGCATTTCAGTGCAATGTGTGAGAGTATTTCAGTATATTTCATGGAAGTATTTCAGTTGCGTGTGAAGTAATCTTTACTTCAATGGAAAGCCATTAAAAGCTTTTAATCAATCATCGATATCCAGTTCAATGTTGTCTTTATCCGTCCGTCCATCCGCACTGTGAGAACAACTAGCATGCACCAGTAGAACAAGTGTTTTCACGACTAGTGTGCTCGTCGTTCTACTAGTGACCTGAATTGTCTTGCTAGTGAGGACAGGTGCACAAATAAATGGCTCTTGAGATATCAAATCAATGCTCATAAGGCTTTCCATAAATTTAAGTCGCAAATGACTCCTCACACACACACACACAGTCGTCGTCTCATTGCAAAAACACCTGCTACACATTCCATTAGCACACTTGGTGCCGAGTCCACTTGTGCGCGTTCCAGTGAGGTCACATGGTGCACAAGTGAGGTCACATGGTGTTGTACAGCAGTGTGGTGGTGGCGGCGGCGCGCTGCTTCCTCTCGCTGGCTTTCCGAGAACGCCTGCAAGAGTGAGGCTTCCCCTGTTGCCGTGACGACGTCACGAGCGAGCTGCCCCCGCCACCCTCCGCCTCTCCCCGCTTGCTCCTCTCGGGTGAGGCGGACGGGGAGAGGTCTTCACGGGACAAGAGTGTCTTTTCGGAGTAATTGTTCCGTGTAAGAACTTTCTGCTTCTTCCATGTGTCGTCTGAATGAGAGTCAGAGTGAGACGGCGACGCAGGGAAAGAACGGTGGGCGTGCGCCACAGCCGCCGCCGCCGTCCGGGTGTGCTGCCTCAAGTCGAGGTCGCTGAGGTCGTTAGCTGATAATTCCAGGCAGTCCAGTTTAGCCAAGGAGGCCGACCTCTTCATGAGAGACGGCGGTGTGAGACCCGCCTGGCGGATGCGAGCCTCCAGCTCGATAGTACGGTGCCATCCGGCCAACTCGAGTAGACTCTTCCCATCTTGTCTGAGCCGCTGTGCTGCATCCGGGCCGGGAGGGGACTCTTCTTCCATGAGTTGTGTCTGCCCCGCGTCAGGCATCTCGAGGCCGGCGCCGTCGTGGAGGAACGCCTGCAGTTCTCTCAACGTCTGGCGAATTCTCTCCAGTTCCTGGCTGCCGCGTGCCAAACGCTTCTGGGCGGCGCAATCAGGGCCGCAACTCCCTCGCACACCGAGGGTCTCCAAGTTCTCATCGGGGTTAGACTCCTGGATCGTGACCCCATCCAGATTTATTTGGAGCCCAGTGTCACTTTGGGTTTGGGCTGAGGTATGTAGAGATGAGTCTACTGTTTTAGTATCATATGTCATATGGCTTTGAGGATGTAGTAGAGCACCAAACATGTGGCTGACAGAGGTGTTTTGGAGGTTGGCTGTTTCTGAGTCATTCAGTTCCTCACCGGGGGTCTCGCCCTTAGAATGGCTTGGATGTTCAGATGTTTGGACAGGAGGGTGCTCGCTGCACGGCGAAGGCAGTGGTGAGCGCTGCGCCGTCGCCATCTCCATTTCCTGCCTCAACTTCTGCTCCAGCTGCTCCGTAGCCCGTCGCACGGAGCCAACTGGCAGGTCGCACGGCGGTGGCAAGGGGGACGTCGGCCGCGGTGGGACATCGGAATCAGTCCCCTCCGGAGGATCGGACCGGACAAGCGGAAGGTTGTGCGAGGATGGAGGGACGGGCGACGGAGAGGTGGGGATGGGAGGAGTTAAGGAAGTAGTCGGGTGGCATATGGCTTCGATCTCAGTCACAATGTGGCGGACTGATATCCCGTTGTCGTGCTGAGGCAAACCTTCGGGGCTGAGCTTGTCATCGCTACCCTCGGACTGCGCAAAGAGAGAAGGAAACATGCGTTCGTGAGTGGGTTTCAGCAGGCAAACAATTTGTTGTTTCAGGGTATATTGACATGAAAACGACTTTGTAATTGTCAGGCCTTTAGGCAAGGCCACATCATCAAGAAAACACTCGCTTCTTGTCCAGTCAGGTTTTACACAAAACTGAACATGTCATGTTTTCTGGCTTTTCATGATACAAGTCAGCACATGTAAGTCAGTAGACGTGTTGTGTTGTTAACCATCTGGGCTCTAAGATGGACATTCGTGTCCACCTCGCTGCCTTTTGGAACCATTTGAGTTATGCTTTATTGTAAGAATATATACGTCATTAATATGAAATAATTAAAAGATGTGTTTTTCACAAGACAAAACTGAGTTTGTTAAAAACACTGTAGTAAAATAAGTAAACAAAATTAAAAAAAAAAGCTTAAGCATTGCAGACGGTCTTAAATAGGGAATGTTTTAAAAATGACTGTCACGAGACAAGACTACAGGAACAACATTTTGGAAAATCCATGTTCCAAAAGATGTGATTTTTAAGGCCAATGAACTACCTCCAAAACACAATTGTTTTTTCTTTGCACAGACAGTCTGAAACAATGATGGTGTAGTTTAAAAAAAAAAAAACGGCATTACAAAATTTTGCATTCTCAGGGTCCAAAGCCTTGTTTTTGTGACCGTATTTTCAGGTCTAATGAGGCACACTAGAAAGGAGGATGCCAAATCTCGAAGTCAACCAGCCTATTTTCAACCTCTACTGCTGCATAGAGAGGATGAAAATTAACCGATTCCTTTCACTTTTAACTCATACTACAGTATGAAGTTGCAAAAAATTTTTTTTTTTTTTTTTAAAACGCTAAACCTATATTATTGCAAAATAAAAACAGCTTATACTACTGTCTGGGGAGACATGAAAAAAACCTAAACTACAGTATGGGGACAGGAAATTAGAAAGCGAATCACCTGACTTCTCCTGTGTTCACGCTCCTCGTCTTCCTCAGTTGCTCTGTTGTCATCACCGTCCAGAGAGGGGGTGCTTTGCTCTGACAGTTTCTGCGTTCTATCCTCGTGGGCTAAGCCCAAAAACTTCTCCCTGGCGCTGATGAAGTCGATGCTGTCCGAACTGTGGTTGGACGAGCCGTCTGCTTCACTGCGGCCGTCCACGTCGTCGTCATCGTCGTCGTCGTGAAACTCGCTAGGGTTGTTATTGTCGTCGCTGCGTCCGGTTGAGGAAAGCAGCGTGCTGACCGGGATGTCGCTCACCGGGGTGTCACTCACCGGCGTGTCACTCACCGGCGTGTCACTCACCGGCGTGTCACTCACCGGGCTGTGTTTCTCAGTCTGTGAATCTGGCGAATGTTCTGAGGTATCTGAGGACATTGTTGTGATGGGAGAAAGGTCCCTGGGGCTGCTTTTCTCAGAGAAGTGAAGAAATAGTTCCAGTGGGTTGTTCTCCACACTGGCCAATGGCGTTAAGTGACCCTTGTGAGCACGCTGAAGTTCAGGAGTTGCGGGGAGGATTTGTAGCAAGGGGGAAGGATCAGGAATGATGGCAGATGTTGTGATGACCAAGTTCGCAGCATTGGCGACTTTTTCCTCTGGGACAAGCATGGCTGCGGGAGGCGTAGTGAGTGTGTCGCAGCGATCCGTTTTGACCGCCTCCTCAATTGGTGAGTCGCACGCATCATTGCATTGCGTGGAGATGTCAGAATTTGATATTGGGGCGTCATCAGGTTCCGAAACTAGAGCTTGGAGAACGGCCACGCCAAGGAAGTGATGCAAAGCAGGCGAGGAATTATTGTTGTTGCTTCGGGAGTTGGAGCGTCCCAGGGAGTGAGATGAGGAGTTACACAATTGTTCGGGGCAATCTGATAGGTCACTATCTGAGTGGGAGCGCCATAGTTTATTATGCCTCTGTTTGCTGGGAAAGGAAAAATAAATGATGAATAAATTAAAGTGCACACCACTACAGATCACTTCCAGGAATTCTCAAATAAATCCTACCTCGCAAGCAGAATGCCCTGATATTCTTCCAGCTGCTTCATGAAGGAAGGGTTCGGTTTGGTGACGGCTCTTTTCTCCTTCACATATTCAAAGGCGGCGTCCAGCGACCACCCGTACTCCTTCATCGCGTAAGCGATTACTGTCGACGCAGAGCGGCTCACGCCCATCTTACAGTGAACTAGACACTTGGCACCGGCTTTTCTAGGAGCGAAAAGAACAGCATAATTCTGAGCAACTTGTTGTCAAATGGGAGTGTGTGTACATTGTATGTGCACGAAGGCCTACTTGGCTTTGGTAATGAACTTGTAGGTTTCGTTCCAGTACTCCAGCAGATTGGTGGCCTCCTCGTCGTACACCCTGATGTTGTGGTACTCAAACATTCCCGGGAAGAAGTTGTCGATCTCTCGTGTCACATTCAGGATGTAACGGACGCTAGGGAAGATAACCTTTAAATGTCAACATCAATTCATATTTTCTGTCCAATGCTTAGTTAACGCCACACAACCATAACAAATTGATAAATAAACATGATGCACAATGTACATGTCTCTCTTATTTATTCAACACTCCAATATATTTAGGAATACAATCAATCTTTGCAAACACAGAGAAAGTGTAGCAAGGCGGAGTGCAACATCAACAGTGGCAAATAAATGACTGTGATGACATCAAACATTTTCCCTTATTTTTTATTCTCTAATATTTAATAGTTTGAATTGTGTGTCTGCCTTGATCACCCACAGACACTACATGGTCACATGCATTTTACACTTCATTTGTTCATTTACAGTTAGGTCTGCATATATAATTATGAATTCTGTAAAGTACTGTTTAAAATAAGGGCCAGTGCCACTTCTGGCAGGGCCACCACAACTTGACTCATGGTGGCCTGACAGTCAGGGAGTTTGCTGCACACAGGACACGCATGTGGATTGTTCCAATAATCTCATGCTGTGGTGTGGAGACAGCAGAGCTTTATATAAAATTGAGCTCAATAATAATACTAAAAGAAAAAACTAATAACACATCTACAGAATGAAAGAATGAATCTTTAGATTGAATTTCAGAGCTTGTGTTTGATCTGACTAACTGTTGACAGATGTCTTACCCGCTGTTTTGCAGCTCCTCCAGGTTGGAAGCGTTCCACTCAGAGCCCTGGAGACAAACGGCACAGCTCTTGTCAATATGAATGAAGATATCGAGTGTTTTGTTACATACTCATATTTGACACAGCTGGCTGTGACGAGAACTGAGTCAAGTCTAATCATTAACTTGAAGATGATGCAACGACAGCCAGAGTTGTGGTCAAAGAATAACAAAAAAGGCTTAAGGGTTCTTACCAGGTAAACATGTTCAAAGATCTCTGTGGGGCTATCCATTTGTCCAAGGATCACAATCATCTCATTGTCTATGAACTCCTTAAACTCCCTCAGGTTGCACACCATCTGCATCTCCAACTCTGTGCGGATCTAGTCAAATAAAATATGGTACACGCAGCAGTTAAAATAAATGATTACACCTGATCAAAATTTGTTTGAAAACCTTGAGTTCCCTTTCAAAGAGATTTATCAATGCACACACCTTCCCTAACAAATTAAAGTTGCACTGTAGCAAAAATGAGTACACACCAATGAGAGTCAAGTAAAGCGAAATTATAGTTGTAAAAGCTAATTCAACCCCAAGTGAAAATATCATCTTATTTCTGAAAATTGTTCTTGTCTTCACTTTGAAATTGATTAAAAAAGTATATTTGAAGAAGGTGGACACATTTTTGTGCAGTGCAGCACAATAATAGTGTATATTTTGGCATTAAAAAGAAGATTTGTGTTAAAGAGCTACTACAAATTAAAGACACATGTTTTAGGTTACAAATATTGTTCACTTGGGTCTGTTTAAACATAAATCTTCCATTGGGTGATGCATTCTACATTATTAATATGTACGTCAGGTTAAAGTTGACTGGACAAAACCTCACTGTGATGCGTTGAACTGAACTGTACAAGTCGACGAAAACTTTTGGTGTGCTGCACTTGTAAATACAGTACAACACGTGGTATTTTTTTGTTTCTCACCTCCTTGGAGGTAACATTTTCCAAGTCCTTTTGCATCATGATCTCTCTCAGGCGCATCTTGATCAGTCTCTCTGTGCGCTCCCTTTCTGTGGGCCTGAGAAACAATTAAAAAAAAATATGCACTAATAGAATAAAAATCACACACTCTCTCTCATCTACATGCATAAGCACAAAAAGAAGTGTCAAGACATCATGGTTATGGCCTCCATTCACTGAAGTGTTTGAGTGCCAACAAGATGACTTATTCAATAAAATAATTACCGCTTTGTCCAATTTGCTGAAAGTGTAGCGGGAAGAGAAAATCTGAGCGTGAGACACGACAAAGTTCCCTTGTAGGACACTCGTGTTGTCATGTCTGGTGCTGTTTTAGACATTTATGCTGGGGGACACTTTTTACCTTTGGATTGATGACTTCGAGTGGCCTAATTATCTTCTTCAAAGCACTTTATTTATGTTAATGCTGCCTTGCTCTAAGCATTGGGTCAAACGGAGGTTGTGTTGTGCAATTCTTCGTCAGTTGGCTTGTTTATCTTAGCGCAGTACATGTTCTTGACCCCTACTGAATAATTCCTCAGGCTTCAGAGTGGCTATTCTCCTTAGCCAACAAAGACACTGCATACAGTCATGGCTGAGTCCTTTAAAAAGCCCGTAGAGAGCCTGAGGGCAGTTGACCACGGAAACCCACAGAAAAAGTCATTTTCATATCTATGACTGGTGACAATAAAGGGCATTTTGATTCTGATGATGATAGATAGCACCATCATCACCATTCTTTGTTGGTTGACTTCACTTTCAATGATATGGAAACAACATAATAACAGTGAGGAGTTTTTGATATCACATCGCGGTTATAGGAAAAAGCAGAAATTATGAGCTTCATTGTCAATGACCAGTATGCTGAGTCACCTTGTACTGGAAAATAGATACAGACTGATATGTGTGTTTGAGTGTGTGTGTGTTTAGAGCTCATAAATCATGGGTGGCCATGGTATTAAGTCCACTCCAATACAAACATACCCCTTGCTGGGAATGAGTGACGAATTTATGTTCCCAGGAGGGCAGCATGTACCTGTGATTTTTTATTTATTTTTTGGGTGACAGCCACATTTGTCCAGTCTGCCACCTTGTGTCCGAATTGAGGCGTTCTATTTAAATCTTCCGCTGCCATCGAATGTGTGCTAGTATTTGCCTGCCACCTGCTTCTGTCTGTCCAGTGTCACTCCACCTATCGGTGCGTCTGGACTCTACTTTTCCAAATGTAAATCAAGACAGCTCAAGCCTCAGTTATTTTGAACACTCCAGAATCTCAGTGAGAAACAAACCACACAAACCAAATTTGTAGTGGGAGGCACATGACTACATGACTAGACAGAAGGGAGGCGGAATTTCCTTGGTCTTAGAAAAGCCATAAATCCATAATGCTCATTGCCAGTATTTTCAGTGCTTCCTTATTGGACTGTTGATAACATTGTCATAAACTGTGCCGAGCACGTGTTTAAGTGTACATAGTTTAGCTCACAAGCCAGTTTATTCGGTCTTCATATATGTCGCCTGTTTTTTTTTTTTTGCCCTAAGGTTAGAGCAAGCATGTGGACGGTCTCACGCAGTTTTCTGTGGAAAATGAAGTAACTATCTTAATGTGAGAAGAAGTTAGGCCATTCTGAGATGTGATGGTTTGACCAAGCACATATCCTCTCTGGAGGGGGTTTTCAGGAAACATACAACGTTCATGTTTTCTGACGGCAGAAAATGTATTTTCAGAACTGTAGAACATACATGTACAAAGAGCCCTGTGGGAAACAGATTAATTGAGATGTTGGGGAAAAAGATGATGACAGTCATATGAAAATTTCATCAATGTGAGATCCTCTTCTACTCACAGATCTGTGAAGAGGACAGGTGAATTGGCACGGTGTGACTCAACATCCTGCATGGCGTTCCATTCGTTGATGCAAAACTGGTTGGAGGAGATTCTGCTCTGATAATAGCTGACCCATGTCAGGAACAGGCTGCCTGGGTAATAATTGTGGCAGCGGGCAACATCGCACGCTTTGTGGAGTGACTGAAGAGCTGACCTGATGTTGGCAACAAAAATAAGGATTCCCAATCATTCTTGATCTTATTGAAAAGGTCATTATCTAGCATCTTACAAGGGCGATGTATTGAATTTACGGGGCAGACTACAGAGAAGTAGGTGGAAAATGTACAGGAGTTAAAAACACACATTCTGAACCAACAAGACAAGAAACAAAAGCATGAAAACACACACAATAAGGTCTCACTATTTTCTTACGTTGGCGTAAAAATCCTTTTTCTAAGCAGACACTAAAATGATGCTTACCACATTGCCTGGACTGAGACTGGCTTGAAAACATGAACTCGATTCACAGTTGACACGCTGAAACCTCTGCAAAGGGAAACAGGCACAGTTGCAGAAATACTGACCAGCTCACAGCTAGAGATGTAAAGCAGGACGTACCCATCTCCATCCAAGTGGATCAGAGTGTCACTCCACAGAGGTAGAACCAGACCCACTGTACAGCAGCTAGGCAGGGAGATTCAGCATGTCAAATATCAAAGACACTGGTTTCACAGATTAGAAAAGACGAGTCACGACTTCCATGTTTTTATTGTAGTTTTGAGTCAGAAAACAATTTGGACAGCCAATGATTTTTCATGGCTCATCTGAAAAGGGCAGGAACCATCTATCTTGGTTTTTGTGCAATATAATGGGAAATGCATATTAATAGGATGGTACCAACCTGTCAGAGGAATAGAAGTCCATGCCAAGAACGATGCATTCCTCTGTGTCCTGCCTACCATTGGTGGAGACCACCACCATGTAGCGAGTTACCTGAGGATAGGAACTCTCCAGACGCACAGCCTTGACACACCAGGGAGAGAAAAAAAATAGCGACTGTAAATTTTAGGAAATTTTGTCAGTTGCTCATTAGGTTTTGGCCTGACTATAGTGCTGAATAACATTAGGACCTCAAGCGCTGCATTTTTTATGATGGTGTTGAAAGTGACAGTTGCTACTTTTAGACACCACGGGATACCATATAAAACCATAAAACACTGTGTGGACATACATAAATATGTATATATATATATATATATATATATATATATATATATATATATATGTATATATATATATATATATATATATATATATATATATATATATATATATATATATATATATATGTATATATATATATATATATATATATATGTATATATATATATATATATATATATATGTATATATATATATATATATATATATGTATATATATATATATATATATATATATATATGTATATATATATATATAAACAAATAAATATACACATCCATATACACACTACTGCAAATTGAAATGGAATACTTTAGAGTAAAATCATTTCCCCGTGACCAAACATAAAATCTATATATGTAAAATAATACCTCAAGTATCAACCATTTAAAATCAAATTGTAAGCAAAGTATTATTCCCTTTCTACCCATCTTGGGAAAATGTCAAGCAAACAAGGATTGTTTCATTGTTCGCTTAATCCATCATTCAAAAAGCCCTGAGCAACTGCACAAGAGCCCACCATTCACTAGTGACAAATTTATGATGATCTGAATTAATTGTATATTTTAATTAATGCTACATGGGTCAGATTATGGCAATAGAGTCCTATTTCATTGTCCCGTTTGCCACGTTGCAGGAAAGTGTGTCTCAGTGTTACTCACCAGTCGGATTGTGTCCTCTGGCCGTAGTACAGTGAACATAGTTTGAAGATGTTTCTGGAGATCCCCTAGCAAAAACCATACGCATTTAGTGTCAGTTTGTCTGGACATTCTTGGTAGTTAAACGTTAACATTAGAACCAAGATACTGTGACATTTCGCCTTAAGCCAGTTTCGGCTACACAGTCTTCATTGTGTCCATCTCTAAATATAGCAGGCAGCCTCTTTTGTGCCATGGTGCCATTTTTAGAAACGTTTTTTTTTTATATATATATTTACAGTTTCACCACATGCAACACAAATGCTATGAACGTTATGTGGCACATGAATTTTATTTTATCATCATCCAGCACATATCTTAAGCAGCAAATGGACATGAAACAACACATGAGGAAAAGACTATAAGAGCTAATGAAAAGGAGGTACCCAAATGTAATGGTTTATGCTGCGTATGTATATCTTTAACCTGTGTGCTTGTTCCAGCGTTGGCTGATTTGAGGTGCAGAATTTGGCGTGGGACTATTTCCTCTTGGGAGGAAAAGGGCTGCACCTTTCACCGTGAGGAAGCTCTCGCTGATACTGAAAAAGAAAAAAAAAAGGATTCATACACCTCAAGAACAATATACACACACACACACACACCCCAACACACCCCAACACACACATATTTAACAAGCAAACTAAGTTGTCAGTCACATTAATACTAAGCTTTTTAAATATTCAACCAGCCTTGGGAACTCGTAAAATAAGAAAAAAAATCACTGTTTGATTAACTTATGTCATTGGATTTATAAGTGGTGTGGTCACAAGATTATGTCATTGTCACAGTTCTCGATTCAAGCTGGCTTGGCAGGAGGCACCCCGAATAAGAACAAAAACAAGCCCAAATGTGAACTCAGAACATAATGTTCTCTGCTGCTCCACACAGCTGGATTACACACACTGGACGCATTCACTGGAGCAGCTGCAAGCAAAGTGGGATAGCGGGACTGAGAAGGGACAGAGGGTCACAGGGAAGATGGAGCCAACCCCCCTTGCTCTGCAATGTTTGATAGGGATAAACGTTGGCCAGCATCCAAATCTCTGGACCAAAGGTGATCTTGTGCTCCACTTTACAACACTTAATCATATTAAGCAGGACTCAGGTCACATCATTGAGGATGATGCATTATAAAATTGAAGTCAGTGTTTTGGGAGATAAAACACAGAGAGGGTGCACTATTCTCAGCCATTATAACGTGGAAGTTTGAGGTACAGGGTTTTTTGTTTAGAGACACCATGTGGCCCATTAACCTGAGTGTTTCTGCAGCCAATAAGGACTGTGTCAAATGACATTCAGGGAAACAGCAAAGATACTTAAAGATGGCGACCCGGCAGGTGACAGCCCTCCAGCATTCAGGTGGCACTTGAATAACAACCACGTGACCAAACTTTTATTAGCAATTTGCTCACCGTAAGAAGATTAATACGTGCACAGCTTTGCAGAGTGGCCCTAACTACAACTCAAAAAGACTGCAGTCAGAGTCAAAGTCAAAGTTAATTGAATTGTTATTTTAGGCTGTATTAACAATTAACACTTGTAACGGGGTTATTTAGTCAAGATCAAAGCACACAAAACATTATGTTCACATTTGTTCCTGTTAACTTTGCCAAAAGAACACAGCTGTCAGCCAGGTTGCATTGTGCTCACTGCATTTGTGGTCAGACGTCTTTAGACGGTTGAGATGACAAAACAGTTGTAAAATGTCATAAGAATTAACAAAAACATACTGATTCCTCTTTAGGGCGCAAAATAATAATAAGACAAATAACAGGACGCCACAATCATCATAATGCTTTTCAAGACACCCTATTTATGTGGGCAGAGAAGCAGGGAACAGATAAGTCTCCAATAGTAATTATACTGAAGTACTTAAAATGTCCAAGAAACGGTATATAAAAGAACTATCATATACAATTTACAAATCCAAATATAGTATGACCTCAGGCACATTTTAATGAGGTCTGAAAGAAATACAGTGTTTAAATGAATGGGCATAGCGGTGCATTCTTATAAACAGTCAATACTCTCTCAAATGATCCAAAAATTTAATGAGATATTTAAAATTAGGTCGCTTTAACGTAAACCAAAGGTGTAGATTTAATGTTTTACTTTTTCTTCTTCAAGATGAAAAATTCCCTCTTAATATAAAGATATTTTTAATTGGAGTATGTTTAAACACAATCAAACAAGAACATAACGTGCAATTGAGAAACGCAATAAAAATATACTCACTGGAAATCACATTTGGATATATGATGATATGTATTATATTACATCACATGGAAAGCGCTTTGTTACAGCTCCAGCTGTAGTGAAATGTTCTGTATAAATAAAGTTGTATTGTATTGTATAAATTCTATGAGGACGGCATAAATGTAAAACGGGAGTCATGTTGAATATTTGCGAAGCGTTGTGAAATCGGTTAGAAAATACAAATCCCAATGCCAAAGAAGTATGGATGTTGTGTAAAATGTATATAAAAACAGAATACAATGATTTACAAATCCTTTTCAACCTCTATTCAACTGAATACACTAGAAAAACAAGTGTTCAAACTGATTAACATTTTTTGTGTGCAAATAGTCTCTTATTTTGAATTTGATACTTAAACAGGTCTCAAAAAGATTGAAAAGGAGCAACAAAAGACTGGAAAAGTTGCAGAATGCTCAGAACAGGTTGATTGGAAACGGGTGAGTGTCATGAATGGATACAAAAGGAAAGTCTCAGTTGTTCACAGGAAAGGATGGGGTGAGGTTCACCACTTTGTGTACAACTGCGTGAGCAAATAGTCCGACTGTTTAAAAACATTTCTCAGCATAATTGCAAGGAATTTAGTGATTTGATCATCGACAGTTTGTTATCATCAAAAGATTCAGAGAATCTGAAAGTGTTTCAAGAAAGTGTCAAGGTTTTAAAACAACACTGAAAGCCTGTGACCATCGATCTCTCTCACATCGATCTCTCTCACGGCATTAAAGACCTGCAAAGAACTACTACAAAAGTGTAAAAGTGTTCAGTGGTCTGATGAGTCCACATTTCAAATTGTTTCTGGAAATTATGGATGTTGTGATCGCTGGGCCAAAGAGGAACGACCATTAGGATTGTTATTGGCAAAGTTTTCAAAAGCCAGCATCTCTAATGGCACGGGGGGTGTTAGTGCCCATGGCATGGGTAACTTCCACATCTGTGAAGGCACCATTAATGCTGAAAAGAACATACAGGTTTTGGAGCAACTTATGCTACTAAGCAACGTCTTTTTCAGGGACGTGCCAGCTTATTTTAGCAAGACAATGACAAGCCACATTCTACAAATGTTACAACAGTGAGGCTTCATCGTTAAAGAGTGTGAGTATTATATTGGCCTGACAGGAGTTCAGACCTGTTTCCCACTGAAAATGTGTGACACATTATGAAACACAAAACACAACAACTTAGACACACAAGCAAGAATGGTAAATAATTCCACCTATTAGACTTCAACAATTATGGTCCTCAGTTCCCAATCACTGAAATGGAAAGGGGATATAACACAATGGTAAACATGCCGCTGTCATAGCTTTTTTGGAACATGTTTAAGGCATCAAATTTAAAATGAATGCATATTAAAAAAATAACAAAAATAAAACAAATCTTACTTTTATTTAAGTCGTAAAGTTGTTTTTTTTTGTTTTTTTTTATTCTATTGTATGCACCAGTCCAGTCCTGATAGCCACTGGTTTTATATGATGGGGCAAAACATTTTGAATACTTATTTTATATAGTTTTGGTCGTGCTCTTGCCATGGATCTCATCAGATTACGCGAGAACCTGATTTTGTGGCTCATGACCAGTGAAGTAGCAAGAAAAAAGGGAACATACAGAGAATAGAGATAAACTTGGCAAACCTGTTCGACTGACCTCAAATAAGGGCGGTTTCATCACCTCTGGGGTTTTAAATGAAGATGAGGAACTGACACCTGAAACATGCTGAAACACCCAAACTCACTCGTGTCAACATGAAAAGTCCAAAGTCTAAGTAGTCACTAAATACTAATGGTGTAAATTATAATGGATGTTTTCTTATTTCTACTCTACACTCATTGAACCAAGTGTTCGCAGTTCAAAGGGTTCTTGAGTTGGTCTATTTCACTTTATCTCTTCAGTCCTCCGGCCATTTAATCTCCCTTCCTGAGTTTTGCTGAGACCGTGGATGTGTAGCATGCAATTGCGATGGACAGACAACAAGGACAAGAAAGAAAAACACAAAACGACAGCCATGTGCAGTGCTCATTTCCCACAACCCAGCCACCCTTGACCCAGCTGTTTCCTCTCACTCCCCCCTTCATCACATCCTCTTTTCTGCATTCCCTACGTCTGCTACTTTTTCAATGCGGTAACTATATTCAACTCCACAGCAATGACCTTGTAAAACTGTGCTACAGTAAACTGCCATCAGTAATACAACCTTCGCTGGAAGTCGGAAATGGAAGGCTGCGCACGTGCACAATCACACACGTTCAAACCTGATCAGAGAATGCTATCTTAGCTTGAGAAATGGAGAGGTTGTGGGGTTGTATGTTAAGGACAGTAGCTAAAAACAGACCCGTCCTTTAAAAGTGTCAGCTATTGATAGATGGCATTCAGTTAGTGTCAGTCAGTTACTGTACATAAAATCTTTTGGAAACGCTCCAGAAGTTCGCCTATATATCCAAATGAGTGGTGTGTGTGGAGTCTAAAGCTATTAGAACGTATACAGGGCCCTCAAAACGCATTTATTGTTGCCATTGTATGCAGTTCATCGGCCGCTAGGCCTAAACTGACATTTCTAATGTTGAAATGTTGTACGACAAACACAGCTCAGTCCTACCTGACAACATATACTTAACACACATTACACACAATTTGGTTTGGTGAGACAATGAGTATAAGTGGCTTGTGGGGATAATGGTATGGAGACGTAAAAGTTGGAAAATGAGTGATGGTTGAGTTGAGATGGAAAGAGTGCAGAGGGCAACTCAATATTTAGTTCATCCAACGAGTCGAGGCAGATGGCCACCAGACATTGACTCAGTTCTGTTCGAAGTTACTCCTTAGAGATGTTTCCTAGCCTCACTTGCCAAATCACTTGTTCATACATGACTTTGTTGTGTGACAAGGGTTGTTCTCGACCTGCTCCATATTAAGTACCTTAAGATAAATTCTGTTGTAACTTGTTGCCATCAAAATAAAACTGACTAGACATGTGAGGTGAAAAGGCTATTTAGGAGTCTGGATAAAGTAGGAAGAGCCAGTCTATGCGAGTATGGTTGATCGAGGGATCTTTTTTTCCCCCAGTCATTGAAGAATACAGGCAGGGCAGCAGTTCATCAGTCATAGACCCAATCATCACTATGTAAGGACCACTCTACATAGCAGGCAGATAAGTGACCCCCTGGCCCCAACCAGCCTGTGCCCATATTAGTCACTATGAGGTGGGATAAATTTAGGGCTGTGCTCAATGTAGGGCAGGCTCAAAAGGCTTGAAGCTGCATGCACCCCGTGGGAAAGATCATGGCTATAGGTGTGTGTGTGTGTGTGTGTGTGTGTGTTAAGCCTTGTTGCTTGAAATGCTCACTGTGAAAAAATGTAGTTGGAGCTAAAGGACACTGAAGTTCATTAGACTGCGAACAAATGGAAGAGCCAACACTGGAGTGAAAACCTTTCGTTCGAGCCTCACTGTTATTCATCCCCACAACACCAATGGCAAGTCACAACGCACAACTAACAGAGGTGCACCGATAACAGTCTGCTGAAGACAAGCATACAAAGGACATGGATTACTACTGCCATCTCGTGTGGTCTGATGAGACCAAGATAAACATATTCCATTCAAATGTGCCAAGCATGTGTCGCAGCAACCAGGCGAAAAGCGTAAAGTGTATCTTGTCAGCAATCAAGCATGGTGGTGTGGGGGTTGTGGTCTGGCGCTGCATGAATGCTGCTGGCACTTGGGAGTAAAATTTCATTGAAGGAACCATGAATACCATCATGCACATCTGAGGGGCATTCTCTAAAGTAAGGTGTGGAACAATAGATCTCCAACATCCAGATGCTCTGTGGTGTTTTCATGCAGGTGTCGGTAGTGGTGACAACCTGTGAAAGTCTGGTGAAGTCCATGCCAGAAAGTGTTAATTCTTAATCATAACTGCCAAATCGTAACTGTAATGTAGCCCATGATAAAAATGAGTTTGACACCCTTACGCACGCTGATTACTTTATATTGCAGTTGAGGTGTCAAAATGAATCAATGACATATTGATTATCAGATTATTTGAAAATTTTTAATAAAGGAGCAATTGTTCAGAACCTTTGCTTAAATTAAAATAAAAAATTAAATGCTGTGCATTGGCGGTGGCAGTCACTTTTCCTGAGTGGGTATGTACAAATTAGTAACCACGAAGTGGGCATGTACTTGAATAATGAGTCAAAATCCTACATTACAAAGACAAAAAATACAATTCAGAGCGTTTTGCAAGCCTTTTGACTTTTATCGGATACTGCAAGGATTCCACAAAGAACAGGTCACAGAGAAAATTTGATAAACAGCGGGGGAAAAAAATGCATTATGATGTAAGGGCACCTTTAATCACAAGAGCCCCACAGTTGATAAAGATTGGTGACATTCCAAGTAATAAAGCGCCTAAAAAATGAAAATCAAAAACCCATTTGGGGAACAAGCAATAAACCTTGAGGAGGTTTTGCAAAAATGTGAGTGGTGTACTAACTTCTGTGACAGACTGTATCTCATCAACAACGGTGATAGCATCTACCTACGAACACATACTACGTGGTAACTTGTACATTCAGATGTTTCACAACACACCTCAGTGTGTAACTCATCTGTTTTCTTTGGGGAGCAGAAGAGAGAACTTCATCCGTACGTCCATTTTTTAATACATTTAGTACCACTTAACCCCACTGATAATCTAATCTAATTCGTGTTTTGAGGACATTGTAGTGAACACATACGTGTAGCATTACAAGCACTAAACATGCACAGATATGGTGTTAAGATGTGGACATAACTTTGATGTTGTTCATTTCAAAGCCTATAAACTGGCAATCAAGCAGCATTCATCAAAAGAAAGCAATTTGAATATTAATCGCAGTAAATCTTTTTGACGCTCCATGCAATCTCTCCCCCTTGCTTCAAGCTTTATTCAATAACTCCAGAGTAAATTCACGTGTAAAAACTGTGAAAAAACAATGCAGTCAAAAGTCAAGCTGCCCTCAACTTCCCCAAACCCATGACCGTAGCCAATTTCTCACGGGGAGCTCTGCCAACTGCTGACTGAACAAGAATGTTACGAAACACTCAACAAAACACAGATGGGAGACGCATGAATTGATTTCTTGGAAAAGTGGATAAAGTTGATTTAGTCACTCGTGAATCAAGTATTTTCGATCCACGTTATTCATTTTAAAAAATGTTATCTGCTCCACATTAATTTAGAGTTAACCATCAGTTTTTAAACTATCCCTTTGGGGATAAATTTATGATTTTTATTTTTTGCCTTCTTAGACATTTAAATGAGGTAGCCAAAATATGTTGAAGAAGTACAATTCTCTACCCCTACAAGTGCACAAATTAATACATCTCTGACAGTGCCAATCCATAACCAGAATCCGTAGACTAATTACTGTAAATGTTATGTCATTATGATCAAACTGGATTTTTCATTTCTTGGACTATGAGGGTTTTTTTTTGGCAAAAGTAAAAATTAGTAACTCATTCGAGTTGATTTGGGACTTGCTGGTTAAACTGTAAATGAATAGGCAACATATTTTGCTTGAAAGTCCCAGTCCTGCTAAGAAGTAATGAAGTTCATGGATATCAATGACTTAATAGGCTTTGTTATTAAAATAGCGCTCAGGAGCAATTGTTAATGTAACTGATCTGACTTCGACAGGATTATGGCCTGACTGCAGTCACAGTACGAAATGTTTGGTACGTAAATGCGCACTGAACTAATCAAATCTGGGGCATGCATGAATATTTTCAGCATGCATGGACACTTGCCCACCACTTGTCCACCTTTGTATATAGTCTAGCAAAGCAATTGCAACATGTCTTTTTTAAAATTACTATTTAAACGCTTAAAACAGGCCAACATAGCTGTGGACATTTGTTTTTAACACTTTTATAGTAAGAGAAGGGCACCAAAAATACTCTTTGGACCAAGCTCCTACTATGAATTAAGGGTCATAAAGATAACATTGGTACTATTTATCTACAACTAAAACACGCTGCATTACACCGCGGGCAAATTCCCAATCTCTATTCTCAGGTTATATGACATCCACGAGACAATGCCACATGTAAGACGCGAGCTCTGTACAGCGACTATGTCTCAATAAGGTCAAACAGCAGTGATGATGATGATGATCATGACGATGACGATGAGTAAGACCGCTGGCAGCAACATCGACAGGAAGTACATGCAGAGTATAATTGCAAAACTTTTACAAATGTCACAATCTCCAAATATGAAATATCATACCCAAAGTATATTGCCCGAGCGTATGAATAACACTAAAATTGGGTAATTAATTTCTACATGATGCAGATAAGGAAACGTGATTCCCAACTCTTTAAAAGAAAACACTTACAGTTGGTTGATTTCATTATTTGACACCGCCGCGTCGTCGCTGAAGTAAGGCACCATTTTGGCCCCGCAACAAGAGCAGAAGCTGACCGCCGACGAGCAGTCAGAGCCGGACAACCCGCCGAGGGTCATGTCGGCAGGTTCGTGACGCCCAAGCAGGAGGGAGCGGACGGTTGTCAGGTGCTCTCCGGAAGAGGCTAAACTTTCACTGCGCTCCCCCGCGCGTGTGCTGCGCCATGGCAAAAGACACGCCGAACCACTTCCCTAAACAATAGAGTGAGTGGTATTCCGTGGTGGGGAAAGCTGAAGTATATGCGAAGTTTGTCCCCCCCTCTCCTTCTCGTCTGACTAAACGACACCGAGATTAGCACACAAGACTATTACTCAGTATTCTCAAAGTCTTGATTTGTAAAAACGTTGTCGTTCTGCTTCCTAAACAAGATTTATTTTTTTACTCGGATATGCCACAGCTACCGGTTTGTACAGTACTGGGACCAGTGACAGGGTTCACCTCATTCCCGTCACAAGAGGGAGACTCCCGAGGCATGTGCTCTGTGCGGGCTCAACGAGGGCAGCCAACCAATAAGAAGGAGAAACGACAATGAGAAGGGGAGCCAATCAGAACACGACGAAGGCAGGCCTTCGACGAAATATTGAGCCAACGACATTACGAGGTAGGTGGAGCCAATGAGGCACGAGGGAGAGAGAACAAGGGACTAGAGCCACGATTGCAATCAGTATCCATTCGAAACTACAGACCACAGTGTTTACATGCTCTTCTCTGCTTCAACGTAGTATTTACTGGCAGTGGTTCGAGTGTTTGACTATCCAGCCACAGCATGGGTTGCTATAAATAATATTCTCAGTGCAACGGCATGAGTCTTGTGACTCCAAATAGCCAGATGGGACGCTACTAACCTCAAAAAGATAAAGATTTAAGGCACAGGTGTCAAAATTAAGGACTGAGGACCAGATCTGGCCTGCGACCTAATTTTATATGGCCCACAAAGGGCAAATCATGTGCCACAACATTTTCTTCACTTTTAACAACATTCATATATTGCCACATGTGTTACCAATCCTCCCCTTTTAGAATAAATTGAAAAATTCTTAAACAATTACTTATTGGCTTCTGATTTCAAAACTAGCGTTCCATCAATTTGTTGTGTGTATTTGGTAATGTAAGGTGATAATACATTTACATGGGTTCACAGTCATAACAGCCCTCTGAGGGAATCCATAACTACGATGTGGCCCGTCCACAAAAATGAGTTTGATAGCCCTGATTTAAGCGGTCAAATAAAGTAGTAGTGTGCGCTACTACTTTATTTGGTTTGCATTTGATACATTTACATACATTCTAGATTATTGGTAAAAGTGAAATATAAGAAGCACTACGTAAAAAATATATAAAATAACGGGGGTTTATCATAAGCCACAAATATTACATATGTATGGATTGTGAGTTTGATTCAGAGCACTTGTGATCATGTCTAAGTGTCCGTGAGCAAGATACTGATCCCACAGTTGCTCCGTGAGTAAGCGAATGAGAAGAAAGTATTAAAGTATGATAAAAGTAAAAGTCCTGCCTGAGACAGGCCAAAATTGGGGTATGTGATACGTCTTCCGAGCTCCAGTTAAAAGACGTGCAGTATTTTGCACCAGTTGGAGGCGCTTGAGGGAGGACTAGCTGACTCCAAAGTAAAGTGCATTACCGTAATCCAGCCTTGATGTAACAAAGGCATCGATTCACTTTAGCCAGCTGCCTATGATGAAATAAGATGTATTGAACGACAGCACTGATTTGCCGATCTAATTTTAAATCACTGTCCAATTTAAAACCCAAGTTCGAGACTGTTGGCTTAAGATGAGATACCAGGGGGCCAAGGTCAACAGAGTCGAAAGTAGAAGGGCCACTGGAACCCAACACCATAACATCTATCTTTTCGTTGAAATTAAGTGACATCCAGATTTTGATTTCCTCTAGACAGGACAGAAGTGGTCTCAAGGAGAAAGCACAATTTTTGCTCAGCAAGACATAGATCTGACTGTCATTTGCATAGCAATGGAAGGAAATTCCATATTTTCGTCGGATGGAACCTAGGGGCAGCAAGTATAACCAAAACAGCAAGGGCCTCAAAATGGAACCTTGTGGAACATAATACGACAAAGGGCCAGACCGGGACTCAGAGCAACCTTGGTGAACACGAAAGGTCCTGTCAGCCAAACAGGATCTAAACCACTCTAGAGAGCTACCACAAATTCCACTAAATTAAGATTACTTTAAAAATTGTGTTGGAAATCCAAACCGATTGTAAAAGGTGAAAATGTTCAAGTAAAAGTCTTGTGAACTAATGCAATAGAAGCAAATAAATCTGCATGAGTTTTTGATTTGCTTTCAAGATAACTTGTACCCGCTCCACACCCAAATCTTGTGCTTGTTACATAAGGAGCAAACCACATGTGGAATGTGACCCCAGTGGAGATGCACACGCACTTGTCTTTTCAGCTAAGTTTGAGGTGGAGAAAGTATTTCATGTAGCAATTCTTCCACACCATTTAACTGAAGCAGGTCCATGCTGTGAGAAGAGGAATGTTTTACCTCATTTTCTTACCTGTTAAACAATTTATATTCTGCTGCCATGACAACATCTAGAGCGATATGCAAACTCTGAACAGTTTGAAACAATGGAAAGCTGCCGCCAACCTTGTCAAATCTGACACCAGCCCAAGTTAACTTTAGAACTTCTACAGCAGATACCTTCACAGAGTGGAGTTGTTTTGTACAAAAACTCTTCCAGAATGTAAGGCCATATAAATGTGTCAGCTGTTATCAACAACAACATATTTTGGTAATATTTGATTGCCTATTTCATAAGCAGTTGTTACCTTGTCCATTGCATGTATATATTATTAAAGTCTTTCTTGTAGCCACTTATGTAATAATAGTAACTGTGTGTTTGTGAATTAATTACATCCACTGAGCATCCAATATTACCTTGCATGCAAGCTTTATCTGTTTTCCACATTCCCAACAAAGCTTCTCGCCAACACACTGTTTAACTCAATTGTGTAATTCAGGCCTCCTCAAAGTAAATTATATTATGCAATCCCTCTGAAATTGATTTTTTTGTTTGTTTTTGTCATTAAAATCCAAGATTTTAAGCATTTGTCTTGCTTAACTTAGTTCTGAAATATTAAAAAAAAAAACAGACTGCGGAATTTGGAAGCCGTGCATTTGCTCACATGTACATGGAGCATCAAAGGATTATCTCCCCATGAAATGAATATAAGAAAATAGGAAATAGTGGACTTTACGTGATATGGGTTTTTGGGGTTGATCAGCCTTCGGTTTTGAAAAAAATAGACAAAAAACACTCAATTACCGATTTGATCAAAAGATGGAGTAATTTATCTATTTGAATAATTTAAATTTACTCCACAGTCAACCAAAGCCACAGAGAAAATGCAGTGTAAAAATAATTAACCCCCCCAAAAAGCCTTCAAGAAAGCTGTTAAAAACATTAGATATAATCATGTAATGTTTACAACATATGCTTGTCTGACAAAAAAAAAATAAAAATAAAAAAATTGTTGCCAGTCATTCAGATGGCTGGGGGCATTATGCTCAAACTATTGCGATCTTGGTTCAACAGTTGTAAACGAGTCCATACTCTTACTAACCAGCTCCGCCAAGTAGCCTACGGCTGCTCCTTTTTGGCTCATATTGGAAGCTGTCTGTGTTCAACAACTCCTGGCGCCCACAGGCTACAATGATTACTTTGTCCTACATTGTCTGTCTACTTTTTACCTGCAGTGTATGTGTCATAGTAAGCAATTTTTGATGCCGTTTGGCTCTGGTATAGCTGTACAGATTCAGAAACTGTATTGACTTTAATTGTAATCCAGTCGCGAGAATAGCTCAGCTCACGTTCAGTAAGACCGCATTTGTGATTGGCTGAACATGCAAGGTCGGAAGTTTACGTAACTTACGCTGAGTGATGAAAGCTATTTTGAATTAAAGAAATGTTCAAATAAAATAAATAACACACACACACTAGCGATTTCTTTTTTGATGTAAATAAAAGGTTAAAACGTCAGTCAGATGCTATTACTTTATGATTGGATGGTCAAGGGTACGGAGGCGAAACTTCCACTTGCCAGAGGCGAAACTTCCATTTGCGAGCGCAAAGACTTCACGACATGTGTGACATATGACAGTAAAGAACGACTCCAGAGCGAACAAGCTTTTGAGCCTGTAATGTCTTATCTGGCGGATCCGATAAATCAATGACATCATTGACAGATTGCACAGATTATGACATTACAGTCAAGCAATGATTTTTCATAAATTGCAAAATATCAACCAATTTCAATGCAATCAATCAGATCGGAGTAAAGTCTAGTAAATAGCAACAATGAAAAACCAAACCGAGACATGGTTTGGCAACAGGTTTTTTTTCCCCCCATAATGGATCATAACCATCACTTTCAAAGAAATAAAAACAAAACCAGCAGTTCTGAGCAATGTATATGTCATATTAAATGTCAACCACGACTCATGCTGAATGATGATATTCAACATTGCGCTCTTCATGTCCCGCACACAGCATGACTGATTACAGAACAACACAAACACACCAGCACCCACTCCGCTTTGGTCACGCTACACCACACCTTGACTCACCTTCCTATGTACAACTGTTGCATCACAAAGTCATTTAGCTAGTGTCCTCTCCTTTTAGCACACAACCCAAACACAGCTGCTCTGATGCTTTAGTCATGAGGTTCAGTTTAGTGCGGTCAAATTAACTGGCCTTTGGTGGGAACCTGGATTGCAGGCTGGTAACATGAGAGGGATGTTGTTTGTTGTTTAGCTGAGCTCTGGAAAAGTTACACAACTGGACTTTGAGCAAAGGAACAGACACATGGAGGTCAAAGATGAGCTGAAGTTTGAACTTAATTAGGTCAGGTTATACAGGGCCACTGGGAGATCCTTTTGTAAGGACTTGGATGTATGGACATAAAAGGGCAACTAGTTGGGGGTAATGACGTATATTCCCAATTGGAAACTAAATACCAGTGTGGGCAGGGGCATGTTTCAAACGCTTCCCGTCATGTTCAACACGTCTACCAGTGTTAATAGTTCAGTTATGTTCACAAAAGTTTAAAATCAACACATTCAGCTCATAGTGCGCACCGTGGTGTCTCCATTACAACAGTCACCAATCAATTGGGGCGAGATCAACTGAACTATGAGAGCCTAGACTGCCCGCTCGCAGAGTGCGAGGTTCTGCCACACATTTCACAAGTGACTAAAGCACTGGTTTGGCTGGGATTCAAAATATAAATCACAGCTGCATGATGTTGTGACATCGCAAATTACATTTCACACAGATCATAAATCCATTTCTGGTTTAACCAAAATAGATAGCCGGTTGCCACCAAGAAATAAATATAATAAACACAGTCGAACAAATATTTTGTTATTTACAACAATACCTAACTGTATTTACAATTTCCTATGAAGTCATGGATGAAATAAGTGAATCTTGTGGTCAAAATTCAATTCATCCCTGTTTTCATCTTTATTATAGACCATGTCCTCTTTCTGTGGCAACCTGCGTTCCTAGGCTGACATGGTGCATTAAAGAGGAAAGTGGATATATTGAAAGTGATCCCAAATTTACTTGAAAGCATCCCTATGTATTGCCAAATAAGGAGTTTATCCCAGCACATATGAAGGCTTATTTACCATGTGTTTAGTTGGGTTTTTTTTCTGGAAGTCTAGCGAAACTGTCAAGGTTGAGGAAGGTGAGGACCCAAACGCAGGGAAGCCAGGCAGGGGTAACTTAAAGGGGATTTATTAAACAGAAAACTAAGGCAAACAAGGAACTTGGAAAAACTTAACGACAGGAACTGGCAACAGGCACAGGCAACCGGGACAAGCGACAGGGACAAGCGACACTTAAAATGACAATGAACCAACAAGAACTGAAAGCAACCAGGGAACTAAATACACACAAATTGACGAGACAACGAGGAGCACCTGGACAAGACATGGAGGGTTGGAAGGACCGGATTGGTTGACACTAGGGCTTGGGTAAACGAGCACAGGTGGACACAATAGACAAGACGAGACAAGACACATATACAAGGCCAAAACATGAAACCAAATACTAAACCAAAAATAACAAATACAAATCATGACAGTACCCCCCCCTTAAGGGACGGATCCCAGACGTCCCAAACACAAACAAAAGAAAATTGTCCAAAATCAGGGTGGGCGGAAGGGGGCCAGGAGGCGGGACCACAGTCCGCAATCAAGGCTGGTCAGGCGGGCGTCCGGGAGGCCAGACCAGCGAGTCCAGCCGTGGCCCTTCAGGCGGCCGTCCGGGAAACCAGACCAGGGAGTCTAGCCGTGGCCATTCAGGCGGGCGTCCGGGAGGACAGACGCATAAGTCCAAGGGCGGCCATTCAGGCGGACGTCCAGGATGACCCGAACACCGCATGGAGTCCGCTGACGAGGCTGAGACGAGACGCGGCGGCTGGACGCCGGATGCAGCCGAGACCGGAGCTTGGAGCAGCGACGGGGCGGGCGCAGCCGAGGCAGGCACTTGGAGCGGCGGCTGGTCGTCGAGCCCCGCCGAGACAGGAACGTGGAGCGGCGGCCGGTCGTCGAACGCCGCCGAGAATGGAACGTGGAGCGGCGGCTGGTCGTCGAACCCCGCCGAGACAGGAACGTGGAACGGCGGCTGGTCGTCGAACCCCGCCGAGACAGGAACGTAGAGCGGCGGCTGGTCGTCGAACCCCGCCGAGACAGGAACGTGGAGCGGCGACCGGTCGTCGAACGCCGCCGAGACTGGATCGTGGAGCGGCGGCCGGTCGTTGAACGCCGCCGAGACTGGAACGTGGAGCGGCGGCGCTTCGTCGGGCGCCGCTGTGGCAGAGACGAGAAGCGACGGCGGGTCGTCATCCACCGCCCAGGCAGGAAACTGGAGCGCCGGCGGATCGTCGAGTCCCGCCGAAAAAGGAGCTTGGGGCGACGGCGGATCGTCGAGCACCGCAGAGGCAGCGACGGGAAGCGACGGCGTGTCCTCGGGCGCCGCCGGGACAGGGAAGTGGGGTGGCGGCGGGCCGTCTGGCACCGCCGAGGCAGGGATTTGGAGCGGCGGCGGGCCGGGCGCACCAGAGGCCGGGACTTGGAGCGGCGGCGGGCCGGGCGCAGCGGGGACAGGGACTGGTGGCGGACGCAGAACGTGCTCCGCCGGAACAGGGACTTGTGGCGGACGCAGAACGTGCTCAGCCGGAACAGGGACTTGTGGCGGACGCGTGGCGTGCTCCGCCGGAACCGGGACTGGTGGCGGACGCAGGACGTGCTCCGCCGGAACAGGGACTTGTGGCAGACGCAGGACGTGCTCCGCCGGAAGAGGGACTTGTGGCGGACGCAGGGCATGCCCCGCCGGAACAGGGACTGGTGGCGGAAGCAGGACGTGCTCCGCCGGAACAGGGACTGGTGGCGGACGCAGGACGTGCTCCGCCGGAACAGGGACTGGTGGCGGACGCAGGGCGTGCTCCGCCGGACCAGGGACTTGTGGCGGACGCAGGGCGTGCTCCGCCGGAACAGGGACTGGTGGCGGACGCAGAACGTGCTCCGCCGGAATAGGGACTTGTGGCGGACGCAGAACGTGCTCCGCTGGAACAGGGACTTGTGGCGGACGCGTGGCGTGCTCCGCCGGGACTGGTGGCGGATGCAGGACGTGCTCCGCCGGAACAGGGACTTGTGGCGGACGCAGGACGTGCTCCGCCGGAACAGGGACTTGAAGCGCTGGTGAGGCGCCGGAACGGGGGTCAGCAGCTCTCGGGAGGCCAGAACGGGCCCCAGCAGCTCGGGGGGAACCGGGACGGGGCTTATCAGCTGGCGGGGAGCCGGAACGGGACTCATCCGCTGGCGGGGAGCCGGAACGGGGCTCATCCGCTGGCGGGGAGCCGGAACGGGGCTCATCCGCTGGCGGGGAGCCGGAACGGGGCTCAGCAGCTGGCGGGGAGCCGGGACGGGGCTCAGCAGCTGGGGAGGAGCCGGAACAGGGTTCAGCAGCTGGCGGTGAGCCCGAGTGGGACTCTGGAGGCTGCGTGGTTTGCTGCAGCTGGCGAGGAGCCGGGACGGGACGCTGCAGCTGGCGAGGAGCCGGGACGGGAGGCTCCAGCTGGCGAGGAGCCGGGACGGGAGGCTCCAGCTGGCGAGGAGCCGGGACGGGAGGCCCCAGCTGGCGAGGAGCCGGGACGGGAGGCCCCAGCTGGCGAGGAGCCGGGACGGGAGGCCGCAGCTGGCGAGGAGCCGGGACGGGACGCTGCAGCTGGCGAGGAGCCGGGAGGGGACGCTGCAGCTGGCGAGGAGCCGGGAGGGGACGCTGCAGCTGGCGAGGAGCCGGGACGGGACGCTGCAGCTGGCGCGGAGCCGGGACGGGACGCTGCAGCTGGCGCGGAGCCGGGACGGGACGCTGCAGCTGGCGAGGAGCCGCGACGGGACGCTGCAGCTGGCGAGGAGCCGGGACGGGACGCTGCAGCTGGCGAGGAGCCGGGACGGGACGCTGCAGCTGTCGAGGAGCCGGGACGGGAGGCTGCAGCTGGCGAGGAGCCGGGACGGGAGGCTGCAGCTGGCGAGGAGCCGGGACGGGAGGCTGCAGCTCGTGAGGAGCCGGGTCGGGGACCTGATCCCTATCAGCCTGCCGCCATAGGGATTCAGGGGAACGGGAGACGCGAAGGACACGAGGGACCGGGACTACAGGGGCTGGTGAACGTGAGCTATGAGACGCAAGGGGGACGTGACAAGGTGCGGAAACTGACTGTGGACGAGGTGAACGACGTGGCCGTGATTTACGTGACTTTCGTGATTTAGGGCGAGGTGAACGACGCGAGGTAACGTGGGAGGTGGTCTTAAAAGGGTCAAAAGAAAAAGGGGACAGAAATTGTTCGGGGGGAGGAAAGTGACTGGACCTAACAGAAACCGGGTCGCGCTGGGCATCTAAAAGGTTGTATATATATTCAAAATCATACTCATGATCCGAGTCAATTAAAACGTGAGGGGGTGAAATAGCAGGGTGTTCAAAATCATCTTCAAAATCAGAATCGATAAGGTGGGGAGGTTCGACAGGTGGGTAGTCATTATCGTGATCGTGGAACGAAGGGGGAAAAACAGACATAGAACGAAAAAAGGAACCTACGTGAAGGGGGCGGGTTGGTCGGCAGGCTGAGGGGGGTACCAGCTTGGGCGGCGACGGCGAACTCGTCGCCGTGAGCTTCCTGCTGGGTCCAGTATAGTTGTTGGTTCATTCTGTCAAGGTTGAGGAAGGTGAGGACCCAAACGCAGGGAAGCCAGGCAGGGGTAACTTAAAGGGGATTTATTAAACAGAAAACTAAGGCAAACAAGGAACTTGGAAAAACTTAACGACAGGAACTGGCAACAGGCACAGGCAACCGGGACAAGCGACAGGGACAAGCGACACTTAAAATGACAATGAACCAACAAGAACTGAAAGCAACCAGGGAACTAAATACACACAAATTGACGAGACAACGAGGAGCACCTGGACAAGACATGGAGGGTTGGAAGGACCGGATTGGTTGACACTAGGGCTTGGGTAAACGAGCACAGGTGGACACAATAGACAAGACGAGACAAGACACATATACAAGGCCAAAACATGAAACCAAATACTAAACCAAAAATAACAAATACAAATCATGACAGAAACTTGACACCATTGAACAAAAATGAAATGTCAATCAAAAACCCCAAAATGAGCACGTTCACAAAAACATTCATGAGGCAAAATTACACAGCACGTTCAGTTTACGTTAACCCAAAATATAAACGAGTTTCGTTCGTTGAGCCCATGTAGGTACAACAGTAATATCTAAATTATTTTGCCATGCTTTTTGCTGTACTTTTCCCCCAATTGGTCAAATTTGACAAGGCAATGTTTGTAGAGTGAAGTACAGCACAAAGTCACACAGTTGTATTTGTGCGATAGTGATTAAATGAAGACATTCTATTTTGTCTGTAGATCTGAATTAGGGCACAGATAATATACTTTTCTGTATTACGAGGAATCCTGGCATCATTTGTCCTGTCTGAAATCAAGAAGTGGATGGCACTTAATTTTTGGGATTTCAATAAAAAGAAGACCGAAGTTACGGTCTTTGGTCCTGGTGGCCTTTGTAGTTCACATCCTGCTAACTTGGCCCCCTTCACTCCTTACCTAAAGCCAACAGTCTTGAACTTGAGTCTTAAACTGGACAGTGATTTTAAATTGGACTGACAAATTGGTGCTGTTGTTGAATATTTTTTTTTCATCGTGGGCAGCTGGCTAAGGTAACGTTTCTCCTTTCTCAACAGCACATTAAAACAGTAAATCATGCCTTTGTCACATCTCATCTGGATGACTGAAATGCACTTTAATTTGGAGTCAGCTAATCCTTCATCAATCATTTCCAGTTGGTCCATAATGCTGCCGCTCGTCTTTTGACTGGTACTCGTAAAAGAGAGCACATAAATCCTAATCGGACATCCCTTCATTGGCTCCCTGCACATTTTAGAGTTCTTTTTACAATTCTAGTATTTGTTTTCAAATATTTAAATGGTCTTGCCCCGCCTTACCGCTCTGAGCTCATTCACCCCAACGCACCTGCCCGGTGCCTCAGGTCTGCGGACGAGACGCTATTACAGTACTGAGGACGAAGGGACTAAGCTTTCTGTTGCTGGTCCCGCTCATTGGAATGACCTCCTGCTCAACGTTAGGCAAGCCCCCTCGCTTACCATCTTTAAAACTCGTCTTACAACTTATTTTTATTCTTTTGCTTTTGACTCTGTTTGAGACTTGGATTTGCGTTTCCTGTTTTTGCGCTTTTTAAGGTCTTCATTCGTTTAGTTTTTTTGTTTGTTGTTGTAAGACTTACTTTTGCTCCATGTACAGCACTTCGTAAACAATGATAAATTTCTTGAAGTGCTTTTATAAATACAGTTCAATTGAACTGAGTTGAATCTCGGATTATCTGATAAAGATTATTATCCTATGAAAATAGTCTGGCCCAGAATCGTAAATGTTAAAATTTTACAATGTCCACTCAACTCTGGTCAACACCGAGTTATGGACCATGACATCAAACAGACTGAAAATGACCCCAAAAAAAATTTCTGGAACGGCAACGTATTTACCAGATAACTAAGTAGCTCCTATTGGTTCTTCAATTACCACTCTGTCTTCTTTGTATTTGCCAGGTCAGTCTTACAATGCAGCAGACAGATTGGATGTGGAGACTTGCAATTGTCAACAGTTTTATAGTCATGTGTTGTGTACTCTATGTGTTGGATATCACAAGTGGGCTACACCTTACACTAAAAGAGCAGATACATCACAAATAAGGATTTTTTTCCCCCCTTTTCATGTGCCAGGTCTCTCCCACTAAAAAATAATCACCAAAGGTGTCCCTCTTTCTTTTGTACATGCCATGGATAGGTTTGTGGTCGTGTGTTGATTATTTAAATTGTGTGTAATACATGTATTGAGTTAATGGCTTCATCCTCAACGAAGGGTAGAACTAATTCCAGTAACTTTCAAGAGGCTGTACTCAGTGTACAATAGTTTCAAGTAATTATATAAGCACTCAGCATATACCACAGAACTGTATTCATAATTTCTGCTCTTTTGCGCTATTACTTAGCTTGGTGGTTGGGTCACTTTTGGTTAATTGTATTGTACTTTTCAAAACAAATTGAAGTTGAGGACACGCCTACGCAATAAAACCACTATCCTGTTATTTGCATTTTGATATTGTTGTCCTTTTCTTTGTGTTGCTCGGTGTTGTTGCAGACTATGCAATAAAAGGTAATAGTCATGTCACGCGTACACGTTCATATTCATAGTTAGGCTTGTGTTTACAATTCACAAACCTTGGTATTTCAACTGTGGAGTGTTTTTATATATCCACTGCAAATATTGTAAATTTGCTTGGCTTAATCACATGAATCACTTTCCTCAGTCTTTTTTAATTTCCTGTCCAGGATTAGTGTGGAAAGAGGACCCACTAAAATACAGACTGAAGATAAAACAAAAACATTTGGTCCGTCCACATCACGCACGTTAAAAATCTCATTACAAGTTCCAGGATGCAAGGTTTGAGTGCATCAGCTGTCACATTGACGATGACAAGCAGAGCACGTTACTTACGACAAAAATGTTGAGACTTCTATTAGGACAAAATGAACATGCACACACACACACTCAACATGCCGTACCATTTCCAAGAAATTGTGACGAAGTGATAGTCGAGTAACAAAAGTGGTACAGTAGTTTCCACCACCACTATTTAAACATATTCTAGACAACCAAAACGCATACGATTTTCAATTCCGCTGGTACCTCGAGACATGATCAATTTATTCTATGAGCACGCTATTAGCCCTCAGTACGGCTCCCAAGAAAGTGAATAGTTTTGAACATACGTAAAAGCCCGTATTGAATTGAAATGGTTGAGCCGATAGAGAAAGAGAAAGAGAAAGAGAGAGAGAGAGAGAGCGAGAGAGCTAGACAGTGAGAGAGACAGAGAGAGAGAGAGAGACTGTATGGAGTATCGGCTGCCGCGAGATGACCCCCAGTCTACTGTTCAAACTTCTTTTTTTTCGGCTAACCGCCTTAAAAACCTACCCCAACGGCTTATGTATTATCAGCCAAAAAAAATAGGACTTAATTATAGTTAGTTATATAGTTATTATATATATTATAGTTTGTAAAATGTAGTTTCAATAAGTTTACCTTTATTTTATTTCCCATTTTTTTACCTTTTTTTAAACAAGCATTTTTTATGTATTTTATTTCGTAAATGCAACTTTTTTCTCAATTTTAGCCTCAGTTATCAGTAATTTTTTGTCAACTAAAAAAAACTGTGGTTGTAGCCGTAATAGTATTGCTCATTGACGGTTTTCTTACTACTCAAACCATTCATCGTCTGTGTGGGATTTCCATTGTGGTAACGAGAGGCACAGCTGAAGACTATTACGTTTCAGAGTGTCATGAAGGTGTTGGGGATTATGTGTCTTGCTCAAGGGTATCTTTAGTAATGCTCAGATTTTAAACTTGGCCTCTCCACAGCAACTAAAACAAGTTTTTATATACTGTCTAAAAGCTGCAACATTGTTCAATTTGATTAGTGCCCTTTGGAAAATACCAAAGGATCCATAACCTCATTGCTTTACAATTTGGCTCACTTCAACATTTTTGCATCTGTAGAGAATAAAATATAATGGAATGGGTTAGCGAGACTCGTTTTTATCTTGCCTTATGTCATGTCACAATATACTCTACCTGCTGGGAAGCAGAAGCCTTTTTGTTTGATTGCAACAGTCATGAGTTTTGCAGGAGGTCCAATTGGTTAAATAATTACCCCAAAAAAAAGTCTGAACATGTGATGCAACGTAGTAATGATGCATATCTCGGAGAAAAGACGCAGCATTATTGCATGCCCTCTTGGTTTCAGAGGCCCCTCACAACACACTGGCCTTTACTGCTCCTTGGATCCATATGCAGGGTGTGCAACAAAGTTAATTGGACCACGGCTGTTATGTAATACACATTAGGGGTCACTCAAGAAGGTCCCTGGCTCCAAACAGCATGTTAGCACGTGAAGCAATGCTGAACAAATGGTGAGCTATGAGCCAAATGGTGAAAGGGACGTTGATGATGCAGGAGGGAATCCGTACAGAGTTTGACAGCGGGTATGACTTCACCAGCTGCTGCAACGCTCAAGTATTACCTAACAGATAATTGGGAACATACGTCCTTTTAGGTACTATTGGGGTGTGTGGTGAAGGTTCAGGCGTGATATCACCATGTTTTAAAAACTTGCGTGATATAACACACTAGCATATCTGACGTCCGAATCAAATTGAAAACTGCACACAGCAAAACGCAATAAACCTTTTTTTTTTTCTTTTTTGCAATTCATCAATGTCTCTGCAATTTCCGACTTTAGCTCAATAATGGACAGAGTGTTCGGCTCAGCAATAATTTGTTTCACCAACATGTCATATCTGTTTCAAGCAGATTGAGACTTGGAGCTTGTGTTCAGAAGCAAACACATTCCTTATCTTATTTGTGAAAATAATTTGGAATCGTTTTTTTTTTCCTCCATAGATGTCCACAGTCACAAATGTAATTCCAATGACTGTAGCTGTTTTTTTTAATACGTGACTCATTCAGTTTGCAAAGGCAACTGAATTCAGAGAATTATGTGTATTAACCAGCACAGTGGTAACCAAAATTTACCAAGCAAGTTCACAGTTGACTCCTGACGCTCACCCGAGGGTGAACGGGTTTAAATCGCATATTTATATGTAAAATGTGAGAGGGAATCTCAAACAGAACCCACGCCAGAGAGTGAAGAAGAATCAAGAAAATGGAAATGACGCAGATGGTACACAGAGCTGTTTGAATGCTCTATTTGTTATGTTTGGGATCCATGACAAATGCCTTACATTGTTTTAACAGTAGAAGAAACCAAGAGCCTCTTGAAAGATTGAACATTCCAGGAATTGCTCAGTACAAAAGCTACAGTGATTCTTCAATATTGTTTCTGCATATATTATATATTCCTATTATGGCTGGGCAGTTCAATGCATTAATTTCACATTAACTCACTAGTTTCTTAATGCCAACAATCATTTTATTGTGCATTAACGCCATTCATACTACTTTTTTTAATTGTGAAAGTCTGTTGTTTCCAGCTGTGGCGCTCATTGATGCAGGCGTTGTGCCTAAGTACTTACCTCCGAAAAAATCTTTGTCCCCTGGTCCCGGCACCGCGCACATTAAGTGAATGGGTGCAAAGCAATGCGCATCTCGGCAATAAATGGTAAATGGTAAATGGGCTGTCACTTGTACAACGCTTATCTACCTATGGTACTCAAAGGGCTTCACACCAATGCCTTATCCACCTACCGTTGAATCAGGAGCAACTGAGGGTTCAGTATCTTACTCAAGGATACTTAGACATGGTCACAATGGCTGGGGATTGAACCCACAACCACTAGATGGGAGGGGAAAAAAACACTAAGACTGAGACAAGCCACCCCCGAGATATTTTTGTAGTGTATTCAATTGAATATAGATTGAAAAGTATTTGCAAGTCATTGCGTTTGGTTTTCATTTACATTTTCACAAAATCCCAGCCCCGTTGGAATTGGGGTTTATACTTCTTTTTTTTTTTTTTTACAAATTTAAGAATGCATGAAACTTAAAAAAAAGCCTGTACAATGGTTTTTGATTGTGAGTTTAACCATGAATGGATAATATATATAAAGTTTTTGTATTTTCTCTTCACAAAAAAATGTGAGTGAAAAAAGTCTTTTGGTTGCATGTTAACAACTAATGCAATCTTCATGAGAAAACAAGCAAAAACAGAGTAACTTAAAACAGTGTTAATATAATCTAACTGTAATCAATTCATTAATTGAAGTGAGCGTTACACTGACTTTAGAGCATGTTCAAAGTTTTGTGATGAAAATAGGATGAACATTGACCTCATGCTGGAAAGAAAGTGTACTAGCAACTGCCGAATAATGATAAACGACCACCCCCTAGTGGTGTAACTCGTAAATTGCAGTATCAACAGAAGAACAGATACCGGGGGATAACGTGTGAGTGCGTGAAAAACTAAACAGGAAGTGGTCTCACCTGCGAGGCTGGGAGCGACAGTCATCCTCGCCACTGCCCGACTCCTAGAATGAAGACAAAAATTATATTTGATATCAGACTCCGTTCACTTCAGTGCATCAGCCAGACCATGATGGCTGCTTATATCACATGCTGACGCAGAGCCTATTAACCCTCTATTAAAAGCAAAAAAAAAAGGGGGGCGTTCATTTGAGATATCAAGCACTCTCCTCAGAACAGACAGAAGGGATAAAGCTTAAATAAATTCACTCACTCCTCTGCCCCCTCATCCCCACCCACAAAATGCAATCATCCTCCCCCACCACAGGAACCAGTCCACCACAAACACAAACATTTTAATCCCTGTGGTAATCCCTCCAAAAACTCAGGAACTTTCTCTTCAGCATCAATCTGTCAGATTTGGTGAACGCTTGGGCAGAATCTACACTATGTACCCACTGGGAAGGCGATGGAAACAATGAGAGAACTGGATTTAAGATACTATTGGATGCTGATGAACAATGGTGATGGAGGATGATGCAGGTGTAAAATTGGTGCAGTTATGGCGATCCACTACACCCAGTCCAATGTTACATATTTGATCAGTTGCCTAGACAGCTGCCAGGCTGAGGGAAGTTCTCAGAAACAGCCATAGCTAAGACAAACGGATGGACGGATAGAAAAGACAAATCTGCTTCAATATTTTGGTGACCTGAATGGAAAAGAGTGAAAAGTATTATGAACACCTCTCTGTATGACGCTACGTAGTTCTGTAAAGTTGCATTAACCTCTGACCAAAATATTGAACATATTCTACCACTCGACATCATCTTTGTAAAGTTTGCCATAGACTAACTTTGCACTGGTTGCACTGGTGCACCCAACTTTTTTTCTTTGGTACACCAGTACAAAAATGAGGTGCGCCCAAATTTTCCACTTTATCGCATTCAACAGCGCAGTTCTCTGATCTCACTACTATTTTAAACAAAATGACGGCCTGTCTTTTTACAGAGTAGGTGACGTTGACTGATCAATGATAAAGTAACAGTCGGGTCATCAAAAGTTATTTATTTGAACCACGACTCCAAAAGACAGCTAACTTATTCAACTATTGGTGCTCCGTGTCAGAGTGCTGGTTAGGGCTTGTGAACGGATTTGGCCCCGACTTAACATTCAAGAAATTGTCAATTGTTCTTAGCATCTTATCAACTATTTCCATAATAATAATAATCTACCATTGATAAATTAATTTGCCTGTGCACCCAAATGGGTGTGAGTCTAGTGCCCTGTATACAGTATATCTTGTATTGTACTGTGCAATTGGTCATAATGTCGTGCAAATGATGTTTCAATACCATACTAAGCAATAAGGTATAATTCACTAGCTCATCTCTATGGTTACCACAGCTGCTCGCATGTGCAGGGAGTGGCATTAAAACCAATGAGAAGAGGGGATTTGGTGGGGCTGCTAGGCAGATTACTGCACACAAGGGTGGCGGCTCCCTGCTGTGCTGAATGCGAGTAATGCAAGCTGGGATGACTGCGGGGTCAATAATTTGGAAGATGTGTTCAATGGCAAAAAGCTAGAAAGGTAGGGAGGAAAGTATGGGGAATTGTACCAGGCTTTTCTGGACGTCCATTATTGCTCTTTTACGATACCTCTGCTCTCACTCCACATACTGTCTACATATGGCTGTGTCTCACAAAGCCTCATCCAGATGTGCTCTATATAAAAAAAAAAACGTCTTTCTACATGATTTTGAAGTGTTATTTGTTAAGCCATCCCGACTATCATTTTAGAGGTGGCTGTTGTTGAACCCGTTCACAATCACTGTTCGATTCAAAAGGTGTTGGATTTGTATGAGGTCAGGCGGCAGGCCTCCAAAGTGCTCTCCAATAAAGCACATCTTACCATTTCGCTAAAACAGTATTTCTCAACCAGTGTGCAGTGAGAGATCATCAGGTGTGCCGCGGAAAAATTTCAGAATGAATGAATTTTCTTTTTTCTATGTGAAATGTGACATGGCTCAATAAAGGTTGAGATACACAGGGACTTTGTCAAATTGTTCCCAAGTAGTTGAACTATGAAGCATATAGTTGTCCCAAATCTTGAAGATAAAATAGAAGTGTGCGAACTAATACTCTGATGTACATTCTATAACGCATCTTGTGTTCAGTATTAGGCATCCCCCAAGTGTGAATACAGTCCGCCTCACAGCTGCAAGATTTGAGGTTTGCAGCTCAGCTCTGGTGTGTGAGTTTGCATGTTCCCCTTATTCTTGTGTGGGCTTTCCCCAGGAACTCCGACTTCCGCCTACATTCCAAAATCATGCGTGTTGGGTTCACCGAATTGTCCGTAGGCGTGAATGTGAACGTGAGCACTTTTGTCTGGAAATTTAAAAGTAAGCAGTCCAGGGGGTGCCCAAAGTCAGCCAACCTACTAACTAAATTTAAATGTTTGCGATATTGTTCGCATAAACATTTAATCACCGGTTAAACTGCAAAGAAACAGTCAAGTTGAGTGGATTTTACCTATAACCTCCCCTCCTAGTTCACAACAGACAGTCAAGTGAGCTCAGTTTCAAATGTTCAAATGGGTCTTTCAAGTTCGACAGCTTGTGTGAAATGTAGGTAGGCAGCAGGGGGACCTTTTTTTCATTTTACATCAAGGCTGTTTGCCCGCTGTCTTGCTATACTGAACGACATTGTGAAAATAATATATCGAACTGTGAATTTCAAAAACAGCAATAACAAGAAAAATGGACATGTATTTAGCATGACAGTGTATTTTACCCACCACCACAACGCAGCTTGCCAGAGTGAGTCGAAGTGCTTTGAAATTGTCTGCCTGCCAGCCCATCAAGCTAGAGTAAATTTAACGATCTCCAAAGGTTACTCTTGTTCTTTCTCTGTCTCTCTCTCACTCTACAGTATAAACTATAACATGTTTAATAAACATGTGTGGAGACAACTTATGAGACAGTAATGTTGGGAAACCGTATTGCTGCTCTCTTTCAAATCAAATTTTTTTTTTGCTTTTCCCCTAGCAACCATTTGGTTCTTCTGTCTGATTTAACAGACCGTTACAAAGTATTTTCTAGCACTATAACAGTGAAAGTTGCCACAGGTTTAGGATATTGTCCATTTTTTCCCTAAATCTACCATCTGTGTTATCAGAACAAATATGGTGAAACCCCTCAGTCGCTTTTCCGTTGACGATTTTTTAAGCACTAGCACACAATAAACAGCCACACACAAGTTCACAAACCTGCTTCATTTGTTTGCAAGTGGTATCTTAAGAAAGTTGCTAGTATTATGTACCAGTCCATTCAAACAAAACCAAACTGAAACTATGCCCTACTTGCTATGTGCACAAACAGCCTGGAAATTAGTCAATTACAATCAAACAAGTTTCAGAATGATAATACAGTGATCTTCATTACAGGTTGATTAACAATTATAAATAGAAACATAATGAACACATTACAAGGAGAGTTGCACAGTACTGTAGATAAATAAAGCGACACACCAAGTGTTAGAAAGAAGTCTAACGCACTTTCAATTACAGTCAAACTAACACAACAAGTAATCTCAACTGCTGGAACGGCAAAAATTGCATCTGATTTGTCTGTGAGTGAGTAGTGCTGGGTACTATAAGCACAGCATCTCAAAACTGAAATTGTATTCAACAAAAATATCTGGGGTAGGAATGGGTATCAAATATTTTATCGATACTACTGCTCTTAACGATACTGCTAATCGATCTGGCGCCTTCACTATATTCTTATTTGTACTTATTTTGTTTAGAACCCCCCCCCAAAACATACATATGAAAAATCACACAATATGCTTGTTTTGCAACTACAATAACATAGCTGTAAAATAAATTAAAACCTATAACCTCCGGCCCATCAAATGAAGTTGCTGCCACCAAGGGTCACCAACTATGGTACTCGAGCGTCCCTAGGCAGTGTGTTTTAGATGTTTCCCTCTTTCAACACACCTAAAAATCAAATGATCAGGATCATTATCAGGCTTCTGCAGAGCTTTCTGGTGAGCTGATCATTTGAATTATTGTTGGAGGAGGAACACGTCTCAAACATGCAAGATAGGGGTCAGATGCAAACTGCGTTCCCAGCCTGAGCCAGCACAGACCACATTAGGCTTACACGACAGTTTTATCTATGGAAGCCACGCCAACACAGCCTGTCTCAGTGACGTGTCATCATTGGCGCAGGCGGAGGAGATAAGAGGACACTCGAAGGGTCTGACATGCCTGTCACACTAACCTCCTTTCCCCTCACAGACACAGGCTAGTCGCCCTAATGGAGGTCAATGTAGCAGAAGGGATGCTGACATGACAACAGTGCTCGAACGACAAGCACATCGTTTAACAATTCTGCGTACAAAAGAGTGTCATTATCAAAACACTAAATTAGTCACGCGCCTTCCTGAATAGACTCAAGAGGAAGTAAGTTAGCAAACTGCTAATGATATAGCTAAATTACTGTACATTTTTATGTGTTTTGTAAAGGGTGGTAGTTTTAATAAGAAAACTGAGAAAAAGGACGGTGAATAACCTTGCGACTAATTTGCTGCAAAGTTAGCCCTACGTGTGCACAATCGGCAAGGGGGGAAAAGGCGAGCAAAACGAGGGATAGGAGCGGAGCTTTCCGCCAGATGTCAAAACAGTTGACGGATACTCACCGACACACACGGGCTGGAGGTAGTGCTCGGTGTCGGTGACCGCTGGACGGTGACCAGCGACATCCCGCCTACACCTGCTAAGACCTCGGTCACCTAGAAGCGTAAAAAGCCAGAATACCGGACATTTTCATGAGATATAAACTACAGTTAGCTCTCGAGGTTAAGTCCCGTCACTGCTAGTACCCGGCGTAGTAAAAATTAGAAAGATTCATTAACGATATCCGGTGATGAAGGTTTCAATGTAAAATTGCATTTTCGCTTACGAACGTTTCAAACAAGTAATCTTACTGCTATCTTCTTTCTGGAGTTCCTGACCGTTATTTTGTTGGGTTTGGAAATGACGTGTATCCCAAACAACGTCTATGTTTTTTATTATTGGACTCTTTATATTTGTAGAAAATGTAAACTTTTATTTTGAAAGATGAATCCTCACTACTTGAGCGCTGCTCCAAGTGGCTTGATTTTTTTCTGGTCTCAGTAGCTGATGTTGTGCGCATGCGTTGAAGTGACCAGCTGTCAAAAGGGTGTGCAGGGAGGCGGTCTGTTGAATACTTATATATCTAAGCACAAGTCTCTGCGCCTGAATCAATGACGTAATTTCATGAACGAAAAGGATTATTGCACCCATAGGTTACATTTTTAGTATGTAAAGGGGATATGTCATATCATAAATTATGCATATTGTGAGGTCCTATCTGTTATAACTGCTTCATGACCTGATCCCTAAACAATCCCTATTGAGGGACAACACATGTGGGTATGGGGCTATGAAAACAGGTGGTCGTGTATTTTCAACACCATATTAGACAGCAAATTATCTGGAATGGTCACTAGTAAAGACGATAACTTTTTTACTTTTGATTTAAATAACCAGAGATGGAAAGTGAATGTTTGTGTGTGCGCGCACGTGTGTGTTTGTGTGCGTGGGTGTGTGTGTGTGGGGGGGGGGGGGTTGCTGATCGTAAGTGTGGATCAACGGAATCATTGCATTATCTGGGCCATTCCAAGCGCCTCTTTACCCCTAGCCACTCCCTCCAGAATGCCCCACCCTTCCGCTACTTCCTCTTTATCGATCATGCGTGAATGAAAAAAATCAGAAGCTATCGGGTATCTTAATCATAATACCAATGATGACTTGGTCACGTGGATTCATTGCAGATGAACCGAGTGGAAATTGACGGTTTAAGAGGATAAATACAGACACGCTTGTAAAAAGAGGAGCGTTAAAATGATCAAGGGCACATGCACCTTTTTAATGAATGTGAGTGTTCATCATGCTGAATCACTCAGTATGCAATCCACGTGAGAGCCAAATTACGACTCTTGGGAAGACAAATGAGAGGCTAAATGCAGGTGACGATGGACGTTGGCTGGACATAGTTGCTTTACGCACAGGACGGCAGAAAGAAGGTGCTCGTGAAGAATGAAAGTGTGCCGTAGAAAACAAGATTAGGATTAGAGTGGACGTTAATTCTACTTTGGGACTTTATAGTGACACCGCAGAAGCTAGAGACGAAAGACAATCCTCTTCTAATTAAAGCTCTGCTCGGCATTAGAGATTGCATCAGATTAACGTGTGATCGTACGGTGTAGGGGAAAAGAAAGCAAAAATAATTAGCACAGTTTTTCCAGACAAATCTATTGATGCTCCAATCAATAAATGATTTTGTCAATCTCTTTTCAGAGTTTTAGACAACAAAATGAAAGCAGTAGTCAGTGTACCCCATGATCGTTGATCTCATCTCTCCAGGGCGCATCAATCCTCCCCAGTGGTTGGTGTTGGTCAAAACAGTTTGTTTGTTTTTACACCAACAGGGGGAGACGCAAGCCCATTCTAATCATCTTTTGGCTGGAAAGGAAACTAGAAATGTACAGTACTCCACTTTCTACTGATGGTGTCTGATTGTGTCTTGTTCAATTTTGGCTATTTTATTTGTATGCAGAGATGCAAGTAAATGCTTGTAGATTTGAACTTTTTTTCCCCAAATCTGCACTCTTTCTCTAATAATAATAATAGTAATAATAGAGTAATGTGTAATATAGTAATATATTTCGTAATATGGATTGAGGGTTTGGTCCTGTAATAGGTGCAACGCATGGTATTTCGCTGCGATTAAGTCAATTTGTGAGTAAATTGAGATGAAATCTTGATGTCACTCTTCATCATTTTTGTAGTATTTTTGTTTGGTGGTGTGCTGTGCCTTGGAGCCTTTGTTAGACAGTGCCTTAAGTGAGTATGTACATTAGCAGTTATGAGCGGTTAAGGCAGTGAGGCCTTCTCTGCTCTTCTAAAAACTCTTCTTCAAAAACACTGTAATGCACTAGCAAATAAAATTCCAATATTTGGTCCATGAAATTTTAGGAATTTATTCCCAATATGTAGTCTATTCTCTTCATTTTTAAATTGACTGGCAAACTATGTCTGTAGCAATCTGCACACATGAACACGTTTAATAATCAACATCACTGTTAGGTATAATTTTTTTTTTATTACTTTTTTGTATGTTTTTAGACAAATGTTGATTCTGAACGTCAACAAAATTATAAATGGGGCACAGAGGCATGCTGTTGCATTTTAGCATAGTACTGATGGGTTGGAAAATTATAATGTGATGGTGTTGGTATTAAAGAGTTGGATTAAAGCGGAAGTCAACCCCCAAATTTTCTTTACAAGAAAATGTTTTATGCCGGCCCACGAGTCGAGACTCTGCATTCTGGTCATACTGCATTTTTGGAATGTGAATTAAGTAAAATCCCACCGTATTTTTTTCCCCCACATTTCAGGAGGCGGCCATTTTGCTTGCTGTCGACTGAAAATGACATCACGGTTGCTCACGGCCAATCATGGATCAGCTTCAGAAAACAGGCGAGCCGCGATTGGGTGTTCTCTGAGTCCTGAGCAAATTTGCTGTTATTTTTAGGTGATAGAAAGTGACAAAATGGCCGCCCCCTGAGATGGCTGAAAACAGGTAGATTTTTTATTTTTTTAATTAGTTTTAATTAATATGCATCAGGTTTCATGGAGAAAATTCAAATTAGAAGTCAACCAGCATCTTGAAACATGTTCAATCTGGCCTAAAAGGTCCCTCACTACACTACTGGATATGACCAAGGAAGGGTGTTCTTTCAGGAAGTCACATTGTTAACTGATGCTGCATATTACAGCAGAGTTTATTCTTGTTGTTGGTCTAATTGAACAGGCATTGTGTTTACAACTTTTTGGTCCACACATAAAAAAAAGCAAGAACTTTTTTTATTTTTGACGCTTCTAGACCAAACCATTCCCACATTTTTTTCTTCAGAAATTTTCGATTCTTGTTTTATTACAGAACCAAATCTCCTTTAAGATAAGATGCCCTTTATTAGTCCCACAATGGGGAAATTCGAGATTCGAACCCAAGTCTCCCGGGGAGACTGGGTCCTGAACGCGGCGCCTTAGACCACTCGGCCATCCATTTATGCACTATTATGTCTTATGTGGATCACTATTGTATATTTAAATGTTAATGTTTATGTTAAGAATAATGAAATTATCAAAGAAGCCAGGTGTGTGTGCGCGTGTGTGGAGGTGTGTGTGCGTGTGTGTGTTGCAGAAGGCCTCCTCTGCAAAGATAAGATGGTATTCTCCCTTCTTGCAAAATGAGTTCATTAGAGAAGCGAAAGACGACCATTGCAGGGATTCAGTGTTTCTGAATGATAAAGGACTGGAGCAACTGATTGGAGGCGGGAAAAAAAGATTTTCATTTCCTGTTCTTCAGAGACAGCGGCGGTATCAGAGCATCAGCAGAGTGCCTTGGTTGTGTAGAGAAATGGAGAGCGCCTGAGAGGACAGACGGAGCAAGTTAGAGAGCTAAATGCCAGGATTTTATATCTTTGCCCGAAAAAAAGTCGCCCTTCAGATCGGAACTGAGAGGAGTCGGACAGAATGAGTTAAAAGATATGTCAAACCGAGCTGCTCTGTGGACATAGTCAGTCAAAGTAAGCCACTTGAGATATCTCTGTGCAGGAGGCCAAACCTGGCCAGTCAAAATGGCAGAGCTTGAGAGGTGAGTGCGGTCCGCCAGCAGTAAGAAAGAAATGGACTATGATATGCGGGGATGAAATGAACCGGAGGTCTTGATAGACACCTGATAGTGAGGCAGACTGCTAGGGAGATGCTGAAATGACAGGTACAGCTGAGGAGAAGGGACACGCTGGCTCTGCTCCACTGTTTAATATAGATCTGCAGCGATTAGCCGGGCCCGAGAACACAGGATGTGTCCGTCAGTCAGTGGAAGGGAGCTCAGAGGAAATTGCCACAATAAAGGGCATACATATGATAGAAGCGCACACAAACCTGTCCATTAATGTGTGTGTGTGTGCGTGTGTGTGTGTAAACAATGAAAGTGTGAACCTTACATTAAATCCGTACACAAAGTCACTCGTAGTAATGATTTCTGTTCTGTGCAACCTTATAATGTGCAAAAAAGGTTTTATTCTCAACTCATAACAAATGCGACAACACCAAAACTAAACATACGTTTCCACTATGGTTAATTTTTTTGGTCTGCGTGTTAATCTAAGAACGTTTGCCAAAAGTGATACCTGCAATATTCAGTTTGGTGGATTATTGATGCATACATTGCACACATTGCATGCAGAGTACTGTCCTGTTTAACACTTCATCCAGTATTTAAGGTTTGATTATACTTTAGCCAATGACTACTAAAAATAAACTCATCTTTGACATGCAAAACATATATCTCTTGTGGTTCAGATTTTCTGGTCTTCTGCCATCCACCCAGGTCTTCAACTCTCCCTAAAGATTCTCGATGGGATTCAAGTGGGGTCTTTGTGCAAGGCTATTCAGTAATGTTCACTTTGACCTTCTGGAGGTCATTCTTCATCAAGAGTGATGTGTGTTTTGGTTCATTTTCGTGATGGAAGACAAAGCACTGAGCCAGATCCAGTTTAGCTGCTGACTGCATGAGGCAAGCTCTTCAAATATACTTCTTTGTTCTGGATTATTTACTTAAAAAAAATGCACTGAGCCATCCACACAGAAGATCAAAGTGAATATTATGGAAGTTATTGAATGACTTACACAAAGTCAAATTTGAATCCTTCGCCTGCTGCCCGAGGATAGATGGGATAGGCTCCAGCACCCCCCCTGAGGAGAAGCGGTACAGATGATATATATATATATATATATATATATATATATATATATATATATATATATATATATAGAGAGAGAGATTTCCGATTTTTTATTTTTTATTATTTTTTTTTAGATCATACTTTTATTTTTTATTTTCATCTTTATTTTGAGCTCCAGAGAGAGCAGGGAAAGATATTTACCACGGTTTAAATAAACCATAGTATGTAAAAAAAAAAAATGCAGGCTGTGTCAAACATAATTAAAAAGAAAAGAAAAAGAAAAATGCACTTTGCCTAGATCCCATTTTTCTTTATTCATCAATATTTAAGAAATACAAATATTAACCATTATTAAAAATAAACTCTCTGTCATCAATTTCCTGCAAAAGTGTTTAGATATCAGATGGGTCTTATGAGAATTGTGCCCCTCACTGATCCACTGTGCAGATAAGCCCCCGTTATTTGAACAAGGGTATGTCGACTTTTTTTCTCTGTCAACTGTGGCTTTGCTTCACCTCTTAGGTAAGTAGGTTTATTGACCGCTTATTGTGTTAACAGAAATGAATACCAACCAAAGTTAAATACATGTGTTGTTCTTTGTTGTGTAGATACTTTTTTGGGGCTCTTGATCACCTGTCCCCAAAAATATCTGTTTAAATGCATGTTTGATAAGTTGTTGTGGTTCTCATTTTCAGTGTTGTATAACTACACTGCATCATAGTGAGCACTTTTACCATATATTTTGTTCACTCACTCAATGAGTACTCAAATTATTGTCGTATACTCAGTATGTTAGTGTGCAGTTCTTCCTTGACAACTTCAAACACAGTATTATATTTCTAAATACTGCACATCCCTCCAACAAAACAGAGCATTTATAACTCATAGAATGGTACGTGTGATATAGCACTTCATCTGGATGCCACTTGATTATAGTGCTCATATTTAAAAATATTCATCTTGACAGTTATTACAATAAATCAAGCAAAATATTGGTACAGCCATAAAAATGACAAAAAACACCCAAGAGAGTTTTTCTCCATATATCTTTATTATCGGATGCTTCTCGTATATTTCTATAGCTTTATTTTATACAGGTAGGGTTGTCAATACAGTCTTTTGTAGACATAGTACATAGATCTATAAGCTTGAGAGGTACTAGAGGGAGTTTACATCCTTCTTTAGATAATTTGGCAGTTGACGACAACAAGTGACCATAACGTACATACACACATTCTCTCTCTCTCACACACACGCGCACATACCTTGAGTACATTATACACACACACATCACGGCATGCACACATAAACGCTGACCGTCCCTACCTACCCATTGACTCAACACATGCATCAGCAAATACACACTCAAATCCAAACCAACTCAAGTAAACACCAGCATTCACACATCCATGAGGGGCAGGAAACAGGTTTTCACAGGGTTGATTACAACAGTATCACACTGACAAGGAAATACACTTGTGGATGTACAGTACTTACCATATTTGAAGTCTTAAGTTTAGATTTCTCTCACAATCCCTTTATGGTAGTGAGGAAAGCGATGGTAAGTCGACTTTTCGACGCTGACCTTGTGGATGGTATTAAATCCATATTTGGTTCCTATTACTGACATCTCCGCAACATTACTACAAGCTCAGAAGGTGATTGAGTAAGCATGACATGAAGATATGAAAATGTGGAACGTTAAAGCGACACAATGTAGAGATTTGATAAAATGCACATTTCATTATGAGCTTATAGAAGGAAAACATTCCATCTGATTGTTTTTAGGGGGCATTATAACAGTCTTTCTGTCACTCTCTCTCTCACACTCACACACACACGCACACAATACAATTTCCTACCACAAGCACACACTGCTTCACAGTGTGTTCAACTCTGAGCAAACGTGTCCTTGTAGTCCAACATGCAGCAGATGGAACAACAATATTGTCACATTGCATGAAATATGAGCAGAAAAAACATCATATATTTGGCTTCAATGACATAAGAGAGAGAATACCTGAATTTTGCTACATATTATAATGCATAACTTATCTGTACGCTATATTATTAAAATGATACAAGGAAAGGGGAGAAAGAGATAATTAATCACGTGGACATTGTCTAATTGAAATGATCAGTAGATATGTACGGTTTAAATGAAAGCTATATAACCAACATGACTGCATCCAAATAATTGTACAAAATAGATGTTACCTGATGAAAAAGGCAGTGATGTTCATTAGAGAAATGGAAAATGTGTGGAAAACCTGCTCACAAACCAGAGCAGATTTTTGGTTCACAAAGACATGGGGTGCAAGAGAATGCATGGAAAGAGGCAAATGTGGTGAAAGGTAGCCTCCATGTTTTGTAGTGTTGAAAGGGATCCAGAAGAGGGCACTCTAAGTAGCTTGAATTGGCACAGGAGTCAGGTCAGACTGCATTGGTGACAATGAAGCCTCTGTGTTGGTCATTGCTGGGTTCCGGAGTGATGCTCTTGGATAAACGCTGCAAAGAAATATACAAGTACACATGGTTAACAGGGACAATACATTTTGCAAAGATACAGAGTCACTGAATTGTCATTGTTGAATAAAGTAGCATTTATCTGTTCTTATAGAATCCCACCTTCTGAGTTTTACTTGACCAATTTTCAAATTATTGCCATTCACAAGTCTAAAATTTGAATTATTGAGATATATTACCCTAAAATCAGGAGAAACCCATCTGTCATTACCATGCCAATCGCTGGGAAAATGAAGCTTGATTCAGCACATGTGATATTTTATACTCCTCCTGATCAGGTGTAGGCAAACTACGGCCCGGAGGCCACATGTGGCCCGCTAAACGTTTTAATCCGGCCCGCCGAACTTGAAAAAAAATAAATGATTAACCTTGTTAATGTTTTATTTTGTAAATACTGTGGTGTGTCAAAGAAATATTTTGCTGTAATGCTATTGTTCATTTTCATTTAAAATGATTTTTTTTTTTTCTCCGATGAGGCGAGGTGACCAAAACACTCCAACAATCTGCTCCTGGTCCGGCCCCTCTGTCCAATTTTAGAACCCATTGTGGCCCACCAATCAAAAAGTTTGACCACCCCTGCTCGAGATGGTTGGCTGAATTAGGCTTGGTTTGAAGGTAAACGACCATGCAATGGATATTTATTATGAAATTTCCATTTCATCTTTCAACCAAGAGTGAAATCTAGAGGAGCCAAACATTTTCACAAGTGCTTCATGAAGCTTCATTTGTCCATCACTACGGATCACATTAGCAAACCCAAAACAGATCTCCAATCAGTGTTTCTACCAAAATAACAAAGAATTATATGCAAACTTTCCATGTGCACCTTGTTTACGCTCATCTATCCCCAGAGGTTACATGTGTTTATCATTCATATGTTTACACTGCAGCATGCTGACAGTGTGTGTCAGCGTCATTGCGCGCCTCAGCAGTTGTGTCAACACTGGACAATATGGCCTTACTGCAGCTTATCACAATGTTACAATGACTGATGTTGATGATGAGAGGAATGTTTTTTTGTTGCTCTCATCATTACACTGTGGCAGGTGCTTGATTGTACAAAGCAGTGAGCGAGTGTTCAAAAGGCCTGAATGAAAGGACTTCCCACTTTCCAGTCAGTGTAGTCAGGTTTACTCTGCTAGCATTACCCGAGTATACGTGTGTGTGTGCAAATTGTATATCTTGAATTATTTTTTTTTTTTCCCTAGGTAATCTCAAGCCTGTGCTTTTTCTTTTGCTGCTAACTTGTATTTGTGTACACAATAGAGTTTGGCCTCGAATGTGCATGAGAAACTGAGAAGTCTAGTGAGACATTGAATAAATCGATCAGACGAAGATGGGGAATTGGAACATCCACAAATTGTGGAGGAGTAAATTCACCCCAAAAATGTGTGCGGGAAGGGGCATACCTGTTTGAATGTGCCCTTGGCATTGATTAGGTGGTAGACCATGTAAGCAGGCACACAGATTAATGAGGACACACCAATACTGTAGCCAAGGGCTGTGGTCCAAGGCGGATACTGGTAGTCAAACAACTTCACCTCAGGTGGGAAGGCCAGGAAGCTGATGATGATGAACTGTAAATAGAAGTTCAATACAGTGTGTGTTGACAAGTCAGTTTACACGATTAAGTCATGTGGGGGATGAAAAATAAGATGAATACATGAGTTTTTCTGACAGTATCTAAGGGGACCTTGACTTCTGTGGTATTTAGATTAAGGGGTGCTACGATGGGCTGATGCAAATTGGGCAAGTAAGTACTGCAGGAGAGAAATAAAGATGAAGCCACAATTGATATATGAGTGTCTCACCAGCAGAAAGATGGGGCATATGGCAACCCAGCAGATCCTCCAGAAACATCCCGGGTAGAAACCGAGCATGACCTGGATGTCGTTGCAGAATCTGGTAGTGCCTGAAACATACACACACACACGCGCACACACACACATGCTTGGTACCTTACACTTCAATCTGTGCCCAAACTTATTTGGGATAAAATGCCATTAAAATTATAGATACATATTCATTGTCTTGAAACAAGGGCCAAACTAACCGTAGAACCAGGAAACTGCGATGACTTCGAGCAGTACCACAGTGATAACTGCGGGGCCTGTGGCATACTCCTCAAACAACTTCACCACAAAAGCTCCTCCCTGGTCCAAGAAGAAAAACAGAGTCTCGTAAAAAAAAAAAAGAAAAAAAAAAAAATCCCTTTTTCTAATCACTCCTTTATAACAGGCCTTGTCCACACGTGACGACGATAACATGTTGCATGTGTAGCGCGTGGCCGTTAATTACTCCCTTACCTTAATTGAGGGCTGGAGATAAAGGAATTACTACTTTAATCTGATTTCCATGTAAGTGTAAACTAATTACATTACCTAAATGAAGCAGCCACGCACAATGAAGCATATTCACACTATATACTTAGAACTTATAATGAACTTATAAAAATAGTTCTGTAATCGTGAGAACGGACAAGAAATTGAGTAAACTGAGGACTACACTTGTCGTCAATAGATCACAGCATTGTCAAAGCAATTCCCAGAAAGGAGATAAATACGTACATCCTGGGGACTATAAACAGTTCAGTATGACATAGCAATTTGATTGGATGTTTAGTCAGTTCTTTGAGGCAATATTGTGACGTGCCTTTGAGCTTCAAAAACCTTGTAGGATAAAACAATAAAAGCAGACCAATTGATGCACAGCTGCCTGAATGCTGATGGTTAAAGAAATATTATTTTCTAAATATAATGTAGTAGAGTTAAAATGTGACTTACATATGTGAGGGTGGAGAGTGCCCCTAGGTAGCAGATGCAAATTAAGCCAAAGACAAATCGCTCTCGTCTCTTAACCAGGACATTGGGGAACTCATCAAGCATGGCGGTGATTACCCCCTCCAAACCGGCAAACTAGAAAAAGGAACACGACATGGGCAGATTAGAAATGAATTTAACGCTCATTTACACTTTTTGCGCTGTATTTTTTTTTCCATCCATTTTTTTTTACTGCTGGTCTTGGTGAAATTGAACCTATGTTAGATGACAATTTAGAGCAGGTGTGTCAAACTCATGTTTTGTTTGACGGGCCACATCATAGTTATGGTTTCGCTCAGAGGGTCGTTATGACTGTGAACCCATATAAACGTATGACCACCTTATGTTATTACATACACACACCAAATTGACGGAAATCCAGATTTGAAATCAGAAACCAGTCAGTAATTGTTCAACAATTCTTCAATTCATTTCAAAAGGCGAGGATTCGTAACAAATAAATATCTCAATGTTGTCAAAAGTGAAGCAAATGTGCTCGAAACAGGAAGTTGCTGCCTGATTTGCCCTTTGCGGGCCACATAAAATGAGATTGTGGGCCACATCTGGCCCCCGGGCCTTGAGTTTGATACCTGTGGCTGCCAGGATGGCCGAGTGGTCTAAGGCGCCGTGTTCAGGAACCAGTCTTCCCAGGAGGCCTGGGTTCGAATCTCGAATTTCCCCAATGTGGGACTAATAAAGGGAATTATTATTATTATTATTATTATTATTTAGAGTATTAAGTGTGGTCCAGCGGAACCATTGGGTGGCTTACGAATATTTTGCAAAATGAACATTTTCCTCATTAAAGTACATTTAAAGTGCACGGTGCCTTAAAAAAAAGACATGCGTGACACAGGGTGAGACTCCATACATTACACAAAGCAACGTAATGTGGAGTCATATCCTCAGTCATGAAAAGGAGCTGCAAAGCAACACTGGTGTTGATTCTACACTGATTGTCAGTATGCAATAAGCACTTCACCAGCTTCTGAAGATGGCTGCTTGGGCAAAGATGAGTGTGGGCTTATTGGGGAAAGATCACCACACTGATATAAGGGCACGGTCAAATTATTTTGTTTGCTATTAACCAAAAGTGAACCGCGGTGTGGCGAGCTCCAACAAGTCATAGAGAAGATGCTGCTTGCATTCATTGGCTGTGCTAATATGAAATATGTTGTGTGGGTTTAGGTGAGCAACATGCGACACGGAACATTGATTGATGAGCGCAATGAGTTATCTTACTGTGCTATCCAGACCCAACATAATGATCATGAGGAAGAAGATTATGGCAAAGAAGGTTGCAGCTGGCATGTTCGCAATGGCTTCTGCATAAATGATGAAAAGCAGACTGGGTCCTTGAGGGGTAAAAAAAAAGAAAAGCAGGTTAAGGGGGATGGCTGTTAAAATATTACCTGTTCTGAACTGGTGATATAACCTGACGCAAAATCAATTTAGGGGGAAAATTCACGTGATTGTGAGAAGGGATTTTTTGAGAAGGAAGATGGTCATTTTAGGTTCTTACCAGCATCCTTGGCAACAGCATCCACATCCTGCTGCCGCATCTCAGCCATGTAGCCCAGCACAGTAAAAATCACAAAGCCGGACAGGAAGCTGGTGAGGCAGTTCACTGAGCTGGTGACTAAAGCATCTCTGAAAGGGGCAAAAAAGAGATACGTTTGTGTGCGTGTGTAATATTCATGAGTTTGATCTCTGTAATTCCATCGTGACTTTGGGTGCTTTTTGATAAACTCACTTGTAGCAGTTGTTGTGAAACGGGTTGTAGCTGGCAAAGGCAAGGAGAACCCCAAAGCCCGGACCAAGCGAGAAGAAGATTTGAGCTGCTGCATCGATCCACACCTTGAACACGACATAACGGAAACATTGTAGGTGGTCGAAACAAAAACAGCAATCACAGGACAGGACAAAACAAAGCATGTGACAAGTTTCGGCCTGGGTGGTAAAAACGTTCTTACTGTCGTGCTGAGCAGTTTCCCCCAATCAGGTTTGAGATAAAAGACCACGCCCCTCCATGCCCCAGGTAGAGTGGCCCCACGGATGAGGAGCACCAAGAGCACCAGATAAGGAAAGGTCGCCGTCACCCAGACCACCTAAAACAGTAAATAAATAAAGTTGATGATGCTTTTGAATAATATGCTGTTATTGTTTCAATGTGTGTGTGTGTGTGTGTGTGTACGCCGATGAGCATGGAAGGAGTGTGATGTCATCACAGTGATCTTTTTCATTCGGTGAAATTGAATCAAGCGAAGCTGCTAAAAAAAGACTTTCGGGTCTGGTTTGTGGTCTCATTTGCTTAACTGGTGAACCACAGAAGATTTCTCTCGGACCAACTTGCCCAACAGCAACGATGAATTATCATGAGTGCGATGTCTGATGACCATTCTCCTCCTCAATGTAACCATCTATCCATCCATTCTAAGTGACACCCTCTGCCCATTAGCATGCCTGGTGAAAAGGTCAGGTACCTTTCCAGATGTTTTGACTCCCTTCCAGATGCTGAAGTAGACGATGGTGAAGATGAAGAGCAAACAAAGGGCGAGCTGCCAGCTGATGGAACCCAGCTGGTGCAGACCTGAAGAGCGGTGCACCTGCAACACATGTCGACTGGGGAAAGGAGCCCGGGTGACGATGTTGGGAGGTAGATGGAAAAAGACAAAAGTGAGCAAAACAAACAGTTGTAGTGTCATATTGTGACATTTTTACTAATGTAAGTACATTGCACTTACTCTATAATTAAGTGTACAATATAAAGAGAAACTAATGGCAAACGGGAGCAGTTTGAAGTGGACAATGACGATATAATCTAGTCACAAGTTAAGGACATGAAATTAAGATGATAAAAATTGGGCACAATTTACCTTGACAACAGGAATTTCTTATATTTGTAGATTTTGCAACTATTGAACTGTATTCACGCAGTTTTGACAGTTAAAAAAAATCGGTCTCCTAACAGCTTTCAGGATGTTTGGTCATCACAACACAAACTCGCAAAGAAAAGAAAGGAAGGAAATGACTGTCTTGATTTGAACACTTTTCAGACAATCTCAAGCCTTGTTTATACGTAGCGGGTCTTTTTTTTTTAAAACTAAATATTTCTCCCTCCCAAAATTTCAGTTTATCTGGCTTATTTATAAAAAAAAATAAAAAACAATTGCATAAGTGCGTTTTTCACAATCACGACAAGAACAGAAAAATTGCCTGGGCCTTTCGGTTGGAGTCTCCCTTGAGGTGACACTGGAGTTAAGACATTAAACATTTGAAACTAAAAGTCAGTAGGACAAATTAAGTAACAAAATAAAGAATAACAGAGAAAATAAAATGCAACAGGATAAATAATGGATAATAAATAAATAAGAGGTTACAATTGTGTTTTCTGTTGTCTTCCTTCTTTATTCAGTGTCTTCTGTTTTAGCGGCCTCGCTCTAATTATAATGACAAATATTTAAATAGGATTGGAAGTAAATATGTACTCATACGCAGTATAATATTGCTGAAGTTTTTCTCCTAATACTAAAAGCAAAGCATGAGTCCACGCTAGAAGGCTGACACGCTCTACTTTACGCACACAGGACGCATGCAGTGCGGGAAGACTCTGACTTTCCGAATGACTAATTAAGATCTAGATGGTGAATATGTGATTCATACTTTTAAAAGGAAAAAAAATGTTACTTTTATGAGACCACACATGAATACTAAATGCGGTCAGTGACGGTGATGACGATGACGGACGGGCGGCCCAGTTGCTGGCGAATGACGGATGAGACACCAGCAAAAATTTACTGACGCTCCCACCTCTGGTGCAGAAAAAGCTTTCCCTGCTACGTGTAGAGAAGGCCTCAGTCAATGTTAGGGAAATATACAATGGTAATATATGTGTAATAAGCATGCAGACTTTTTTTTTTTTAATTTGTTTAAAATGATCACAAATTTCAATATCTAAAGTAGAAAGTAAATTAGTAGAATATCTACAATTTGAACTGACAGTCAGTCAGCCCACCACACCGGCACAATCTAATGATGATGGTGATGATGATGATGATCAAATACTGCTGTAACAATGGTACAGGCTTGTTGACAAAAATGTACGTTTGATATTCTGGTTATATTTTGTAGTGGTGTAGAAATGGGCTGGGTCATACGGGGGTGAGCTAATATAATGGTTACTTGACTTAGCTACATTACAGCGGAATGTATGTGTAATGATAACACAAACAAAGTAAGAACAACTCTAAGTACCATCAAGTGCCATTCTGACCAAGAACTGAGCGAGAGTATATTTGTAAATGCAGAATATCCTAAAATTGCTTCGACAGTGTCAGTCACATATCTAAGTTGAATGAACAATCTACATATGTCTCATTAAACTGTACATAAAAAAAACATACATTGTTGCACTTCTTATCCTCCCTTATTCATCATCTCCCTCTTGTTAAGTCTGCCCTTATGCTTCCACATCCCACTTACATGCACTTACGTATAGAACTCCTCGGCAGGAGAGGTGGAGGAGTTGGACCACGAAACATTGTGGTCGGTGGACATGTAGCTGTTACAGTTGCCCGTGTTCCAGCTGTTGGTGCAGGAGGTCCAGGGAAGGGTGTACTGGAACGACGACAACAAGTAGTACAAAGCCCACGCCATGATGGTGTTGTAGTAGAAGGAAATGTAGAGGGCTATGATGCAGATAGCAAAGCCCACACCTGGATGAAGGAACCAAATGATCGTTAGAAAGAACACTTGAGAACATTTAGAAAAGTTCTGGCCTGCACATAGTGGACCGGATGGATGCAATTTCTAAACGATTATTTTGTATATCACTCCTTCTATGCAGATCAGTGACTATTTCAAACTCATGCTCAAGTGGCTGACATTTCGCAGCCTCAACGATTTACATACAAACCAATTCCAAACACCTGGCATTTGGCGTAAAAATGTGACAATTTCCATAACACAGTCAGAATATCTCTGTAAACGTTCAAGGAGTCAGAGCTGCTTGAGTCAGCAGGTTAAATTAATATGCTGTGATCTTCACACTTTGTACCCCCTCCCTCACGATTTGTAGTCAGCTCTCTCATGTTGGCGCCATCCCACCTGCTTTCACCCCCCCATTCAAGCAATTGCGCAACACATTTTCCCATCTGTACCTACCTTTGAAGATGGGGCAGATGTGTTTCCAGATGGAGATGCAGCCATTGCGGTGAAACTGGCCGAGAGCCAGCTCCATGTAGAAGAGCGGCACACCTCCGAACACCGCCATCAGCAGGTAGGGAAGTAAAAAGGCACCTGAGGTGAGGACATGGATGGCAGAGGGTTAGGAAAAATTATTACGTGAAGGATGGAGAGGAGATAATTGTGACAGATAACAACAGTCACTTATACTCATAAAAAAACAAAACAAAACACAATCAATTTTTTATTTCCAAAATATGCATTGTCCGAAATTGCGGATTCTAAATTGTATTGTGAAATAAACAACTGACTATTGAGCAATCCAGAGTGAAAACCGCTTCTCATCCAAAGTCAGCAGGGAAAAGCTACAGCTCACCCGTGACCCTAATGAGGAAAAGCGCTACAAGAATAATAGCATAAGAAGAGTTCAAGATCACAGACTGCAACTCATATCACATCTCCCCTTTGCCTCCTATCTGATCATCAGTTTACTTCATATGAACGTGTGCTTATTTGTGTGTGTGTGCGTGTGTTTTTTTTTCCTTCTTTTTGTCAAAGATAAGAGTTGATTGAGCGCCTGGCCAAGCAACAGGTTATTAAGCAAGCGGGGGACTGAGGCCATTCCAATAAAAACAAAACCCCTCACAATTAATACTGTTGCCTCTATCAAGCGTCTCCTTGAGCCCATCTCTGCTTCACACATTAACACACAGGAAATTGCATGGATTTTATTATTGCAGATTCCCCAAAAAAGTGGAAAGGGAGGCTGTGTTTTCTAGGAGGTAAGGATTTTATTCGACACACAGGCAGATTAATCTAATTTTATTACCTAGGTTGTGTAAATTCTTAAAACCACAAATTTGTCTCAGCGACCGTCCAGCATGAAGTGCTTTAATGCGGACTCACAATATGTTACATTTCAAACAAAACAAAAAAAACCTATTTCAAACTGACGTGATCTTTTGAAACCACAATTTCAGCCGATCACAAGGCTAGTCGGAGACGTCCTGAATTAATCAAGGATAACATTCAACAATTAAGACATTTTTTACATTCAGGAATGCTGCTAAATACCTCGCATTTGGCAACTAATTACAGAAATAATGAACTTTTTTTTTTTTTTTTTTTGCATAAGTTTATTAGCTTCTACTGGGTGCCGAAACCATTAAACAAAAACAAAAATGGGTTATTACCAATGCTGTGAATTTAAAACAATCTTAGATTGCATCCAACAAATCTGTTAAGCATTTATGTTTATATTTAGATCCGGAACCTAATTTCTAATTGGTTGTTTTTAGCTGGAGAAACCCCGTTCATAATTGATCAAAGTGTTGTGCAACTTTGGAAGACAATGTGGCTTATCTTATTTGATTCTTAAATTTGAAAAAAAAAATAGAATAAAGATGAGATTTTGACACATCCTTCACACAACCTCACCTCCTCCATTTTGGTAGCAGATGTAAGGGAAACGCCACACATTGCCCAGGTCCACTGCATAGCCAATCACAGAGAGCAAGAAGTCCACCTTCTTGCCCCAAGTTTCTCTGGGCCGGTCCAAGCTTGTTTGTTGGACCACAAGAGTCCTGAGACCTCCAAGCGGTGCGGCGGACCCGGAGCCGCCTGCGGGGCCCGAGGTTGAACCTGTAGAATAAGCTGCGGAAAGCCCTGCTCCCTCCTTGGAGCTCTGCGGGCTGGACGTGGTGAAGCCATTGGACACGGGCTGGCCAGAAGTCGGACTCTTGGGTCCTCGCTCCGCAAGACCGTCAGCCAGCATCAGTCGATGATTTTCGTCCTGCGTGCTCTCCTCTTCTGCCTTCACCTCCTCGCTCTCTTTGCCTCGCTCGGCCTCACTCTCTCGTTCGTCCTTTGTCAACATGCTCGTCATCATCAGATCTTTTGTCTCCATTGGGTCACGCTGGCAGTTGTGTTTGGGTTTTGGTGAGGTAGTTACGGCTGAGAACAGGTCGGTGAACGTGAGATGGTCTTGGTGCCCGATATGGTGCCCATTAGGGGAATAAATATGGGGAACAGAAAGGCGAGGGGAGAAAGGGAATGATGCGATAATTTATTGTCCGTGTCCTTCTTGGACAGACAAGGGAAAAGGAAGGATGAGGAAATTGAAGTCTAAAAAAAATAGACTGTGATGGGTTTTTGGGCGAAGAAAGACGGAGTGTAGACAAGAGAATTTTGGCACTTCTCCATTAACTGCTTGTTATCAAAGGCCCTCTGTGGGAAAAACAAAAAACAAAAACAAACTATTGACACAAGAACATGGATAAAAATGAATGATTGAAACAACAGTGCACTTTAAGTTCAACTTTGGACTTTCACACTCGTTCTTGATTTTAAAAGCTGCTGCGTTCCCAAGAAAATACAAGAAGGGACCATTCAGCTTGTCTAGAAATTGAGCAAACACACATTGAGTCACTTAATTTCCACATGAATCCAATTTGATGTGGAATGAATCTGAGTTACATAACATTTGATTCCTATCTGACCAAAAGCTGATCGTCAAAAGAGGACAACACTAACGCATGAGCACTAAACTTCTCTTTTGTCTTAAATCTAAAATGAATCACCACAATTTGTTCAAGCAATTGTATTTCTTCCATGTGAGGACACCAAAATGCACACAGGCACAGAGAAGAGGTGAAAAGAAACAAAAACATTGAGAAACAGAAACAAGCGGCAATATAAATCAAATCAACGGAAACAGATGTCCTCTCAATGCATGACAAAAAGTCATTTAAAAAAAGTCAATTCACAGATTTAAATTATATGTGCATTATTGTAAATATGTAAGTAAATATTCATTTGCACTGCACGTTGTGGAAATCTAAACTGAATATATAATATTGGGGTTAAACCAAAATTGGATAATCAACAACAGATTGTATTTTCAAAGAGACAAATATTCATATTGCGTTATGGATCAACAGAGTTATTGAAAGGTAACTTCTTTCAATTAGTCAGACTCAGACTTGCCTCTTTTAGTCACTCCCACTATACTCTGTGACTGTGAACGGTCATCCTCGGGTCAAAGCAAAAGAAAATTATTATTATCTTGACAATGACCTCATTTCTGATTAATGCATGAAAACCTTTTGAGCAAAATAAAGCAGTTCAATTTGAAAAGCACAATCTAAGGGAAACATGAATGCGCTCTTCAATATCTAGCTACCTCGTTTACTGTACTTATTAAGTTACCAAACGCATGATAAAATACAGTCTAACAAATAAATAAATAACATTACCAATGAAACTTAAACAACTTTCACCACTTCAGGAATTCCATTAATATTGAACCATCCAAAGCACACCAACATTACCTGCTGAGTGAGTTTGTTAAAAGATGGCAGCAGCAAATAAAAAAATGGGAAAATCCTTGTCAAGGGAACAAACAGCGTAGACTAGTACATCGGGACAGCCAACTGCCCATTGAGCTCTCGAACCTCTCTTGTTTCTCTGTCTCTCCCCCTCCCTCAACAAGCCACACACACACACACGCGCACGCACACGCAGAGAGACGCACAACAGCACAGCCATGCACTGATGCACGCCGCGAGTGATTCTGATGTAGAATCTGGTGATGAATTAAGAAATGAATTGTGGTTCACAAACAGGTGGTATTCATTCACTTCCTAATGTCCTTTTTTATTCTTTATGTTTTCATGTTAACGAGTCGTAGCATTTTCCTCATGCCATGCATGTAATGATCAGATTTAAACATGTCGCCCATGCCCATACTTAAGGACTGTTATGTGGACATTTTATCGTAAAATTGGTATTCACGTGTTCATAGTCAAACAGGATCCCATGCGATTGGCTGGTGACAAGTCCAAGGAGTGCTCACCCGCGGTCTCAAGGAAGTCAAACGGTATAGAAAATACACTGGCCTACACAATTACTGGCACCCCTGGGTTACGATGTGTTTTCAGCTTCTAAGAAATTATGCTTTTTTTTTCTCTAAATAACACTCGACTAACATTAAAAACAACAACAAAAAAAAAAAGAAAATCCAACTTTGAATTCAAGTGCATTTATAACACAAATCCTCAAATCCTGTGTGCTACGATTATTAGCACCCCAGGATGATAAGATTTGATACAGCGCCCTTTCGTCAACAAAAAAGCATCTGATCTCCTATAATGTTGCAAAAAATGGGAGAATACAGAAAGCGGGATCGAATACCATTCCTCTTTGCACAATCTCAATCCCACCACAGATTTTCAATGGGGTTGAGGTCTGGGGACTGAGATGGCCATGGGAGGAGCTCCATTGTGGGTCAGGTGAACCATTTCAACGATTATCAGTATGAGAGTATCCTTCTGCAATGGCTGGATGGTGGGAATCAAATGAGCTCAATTTATATTGGGGGGCAAGCGCAGATTTGCCCCACCATATCCATCAGCCTGCACTAATTTGTTTCACTATGCATTTTACATTTAATACAGAGTAGTGATTAATTGCACAGTTTCCCGTTAGAACAGAATACCTGGTGCAGCTGGCAATTGCCAATATTTTTTCTCGTTTCTTATAGGGCAGCTACAGTAAGAATAGTCTTTATAAACTCAGCCAAGCAATATGCGTTGGTGCAAATGTTTGACATCTGCTACATTATTGTAACTTTATATTAGTTGTTGCATATTTTTGGTGGTCTCAGCAATTCGGCGGCCCCAAGCACTCACGGTTAATGTTTCTTCTTTTTAACATCATTCTGGTAAATGAAGTGCCTTTTTGAGGATTTTAACACAAAAATCTGCCTGCATTATGAGTCTGGTAAAAATGCACATATTTTAGGTGTACTGCGCATGACCTCCCACATTTCTCACAGAAACACCCAACCCAGCGCTTCCCTTTAAGACAAGGGACATTGCATTAAAATGTGACCCCTCCCTAAATGAAGACAGTGACAGTTTTGACTGCATGACTAAATGTCTTTCATTCCACAGTTCCAACTGAATGATTTCGAATGCGGGAATCCAAAAAGCAAAAATGAACTGTAATGCACACCATAAGTTTGTATGACAAGAAGAAATACAATCTTTGACATCAAACGCACACACAGTTCTCACAGACACGAAACACATTTGCACATCATATGGTTGTGGCAGTTCTGCTTGGACTTAGAGAGTAAAGGACCTCTGTGCAGAGCAGAATAGCTTTCCAGAGCTACATAAGGTTACTGCTCAACAAACTTTGGGCTCGATGCCAGCTTTCAGAGCACATGCAAAAAAATGACCAACACCCTTCAGTTTGCCGTCGGCATGGAGAAATGATATGCTTATCAGAGTCAGGAAACTTGCGGTGATTTTCCTGAATGGTGAACTTTTATTTTCTTATTTCTTATCTATGTCCGAGCAAGTATGCTGACAGAACACAAAGGCTGGAAGGTGAGAAGGACAACGCCTAAAAGAAAAAGTTCATCGCGAGGAAAATGGGGAAGTCTGGTATTGATGCGTGTGGCTGAGGCGCGGCCTCATTAGAAACTGGATGCAATTCCAATGACAACGTAAAAGAAAAGTTTGCGAGGGAAAGGGGGGGGGGGGGGCGGGGGGCTATGGCTCGCTACAAAGACTCGATTTGTTCACTTTGAAGAGCCGTTCCAAAGACTTGATGCATTTTGTAAACGTCACAGCACTAGAGTAATGCAGTTTCAGTCCTGCTGTTTCTAGTCATTTATTCAATTGTTGCTACTTTTGCTATCAAAATATCATGACTTGGTGACACCCGTAGTAAAAAAGGTAGTAGTCAGCGTTATTATCAGAATGAATATGTTATTAGTACATAATAAAATGTACGAAACAAGTACGTGGGCTGGAAAATCAGACCCAGCACATACATACAACATTTTCCGGCCCATCGGAAAAATCGCCCGGTTGTCCATATTACTCCTACATTATGAAGATCAAAAAATAAACACTAATTCATAAAATTACCTTAAAATTTTGTTGTGATTGAGTTTTTACTTTGCTCATTAAATTAATGACAAATAATAAAACTCTTACTGGATGATTGCGAGCATGACCAATTCATATGAGAGTTTTCCACTCTCTAAATATGAATGTATTTCTGAAACGGGATGTTATGATAACATTGTAATATTTTCTTATCGCCTATATGGATGAATGCGGTCGTTAAAAATAAAGATTCTGTGTGGGTTCTTACCTTTGTGTGTTGAGCAGGACATAAAGCATGTGGTCATCTGACGTCCAGGATGTCGCCTTATCAATATCCAGTATGAACCCTACCCCACGTCATTGTTCTGTGCTGGGCTTAAGGCGTATGCATGCGCCCACTTCCACATAAACACAATGAGTTCCGAATCCAAGACTGTTTGATGCACATTTATAAAAAAAAAAAAGGCTAGTTAGGAAACAAGAGTGGGTGCAATCATCAAGTCACACATGTACACCAGTGTAGAAGATTGTAACGTGTTTGCTGGCCAGCAAGAGCTTACAGGTTGTCTGTGTCCTTGCCTAACTAACCCATTTACAGACACCTGCAACCGACTGAGCCAAAAGGCACCATGCCAGGTACAGGACCACAATCAGTAGACTTGGCCTTGTTCGTGTGTGTGTGTGTGTGTGTGTGTGTGTGTGTGTGGGTCTACTGAAGCAGACGTGACATGAAAGAGTGCTACCTAGACATTGATATCGAATGAAAGCGTGTTCACTTACCAGTCTCTCCTTCTCTTTCAAATGCAGCCTTTGCAAATGTGTTGAACGTCATTCCAATCAGCATCAGCTGAAGCACTAGGTTAATCCTCATTGCAATGCACACAAATCCACACACACAAACAGGAGAGGAAAGGGAACAAATGTAGTAGCACAAGGAGACAAAATGTATCAAATGACACCGTGTATGAATCAACAATGGACTCCTTTTTTTTTTTCCAACTTTGTTTAACAATTGCGTAAACTTGATTGCTGGAGGGGTGAACAGATCCTGAAGTCCACAATTCTGCTTCATTGACACTGACATTCTTTTTATTATCTTCCTCTGGCATAATTCAAACTCTTGTGTTGAACATGCTACTTAAATGTAGGCCATAAATGTACAGTGAGAGTGAGATGTCAGAATGAGGGACCTGAATGTAAAACAGCGACCCCAAGAGGGAGAATTTTGAAGTACAAAACTAGATTACTGTCATTTAACAATTCATCACTGAAATACTGTTAAATCCGAACAAATGTCTACAGGTTATTGACTTGTAGATGTCATCATTCTCTTTTAAGTTAAAAAATATTGATAATTCAAAAAGTAAAGCATATGAAAGTGACGAGTTATGGCAGAATCTACTTATGCATGGTGACCTGCAGTCGATGTCTTTCTCACAAAGCAAATTCCAAAGTATAGTTATCGTTGGAAACTTATTTGGAGATCAATAACTCATTGTCTTATAATAGGGCTTGCGTCATTACATGTAAAAGGCTATCTTGTCATTTTTATTGAGAGGAAGCAAAAGCACTCATATTCTAATTCAGTAAATGTACAGATATTTGAATACAAAATAATAAAAACAGACTTAAAATAATTATTCAAGTCCTATTTTGACTAAGTATACTTTGGCACAGACATATTTTCAAATGTAGGGAGTAAAATCCAAGTAATCGGAAAAATGAATACGCAAATACAGCTACTTGAAAAATCCACCTAAGTAGCGTGACAGAGTGGTTGTACTTTGCCACTTCACAGCACTGCATTTGTTTATTTCTGACATTTCTCAGCTATTATCTAAATTCCCCTTCACAGGATTAACAAAGTATCCGCCAATGTATCAAAAGATCATTGGCAGTCCAGAAGGCGGGTGCTGTTTCGTCACTGTGACGTGCTAGCGAAAGTCTGAACATCAGGCCTCTTAAGTGGCACTTGATCGAATGAGTTGAAATAAATGTTTCCTGTTTTTGGCGTTTCTCAGAAAGGAGATCATATATTACGGCACTCTTACTTAGCTCGTTATTATTTTGGCCCTGTTATCGTCACGGCGCAGCTGTGGAGAAAGATTATGCAAATTTCAGGCAGGCGTAAAGACAATTTTGTGTATGCCACACCTCTGACTGAATCTTGTGAACTCTTCAAGGCCTAAATAATTTCCAAAAGACAAGACACTAGGAGTCTGTTAAAAATGGATGTTTATTCTTATCTAGACCATTGGCATGTTTTCAGAGAAACATGGAGGGCATGGATTTAAAATGTCTACACATCCCTGTTTAAATGCCATTTTTTGGTGATATATGATACAAAGATCGAAACCTTTTTCACCCCAAATTTGACCTGTAACGTGTGTAACCCAAATAGGACCTGTCATGACTTTCTTTTGACAATGACTTCCAGCCACTCTTCCACAAAGGCCAGATTTGTGGAATGCACGACTTGGAGGAGGCGCTGCATCTCCTCCAGAGTGAGTGACCATGGGCCTCTTGGCTGCTTCTCTGACTAGTGCTCTCCTTCCACACTCTGTCAGTTTAGCTGGACAGCCGTACATTGCTAGGTTTGAAGTTGTTTGAGGAAAGTATATTCGGATTTGTGATTGTTGTTGCTGTTTGACTTTCGGCTTCGAAGGTCACGAAATATGAAAACGTTCAAGGGGTATGAATTCATTTTTAAAGGACTCTACACTTCGCGATTTGCAGGAATTTCTGGCACGTACTGAATGTTAAATACAGCTGTGGGCAAACTACGTCCCGGGGCCACATGCGGCCCATTAAATGTTTTAATACGGCCCGCCGAAAATAAATGAATAAACCTTGTTAATGTTTTATTTTCTAATTACTGTAGTTTTTCAAAGACACGCATATTGATGTAATGCTTCTGTTCAATTTAAAATTAAATGGATTTTTTTCTCAAATGAGGTGAGGTAACCAAAACACTCCATCCATCTACAAAAAAATTTGGCCCCCCCTGGTGTGATACATGTTTTAAGGCGGAGGGAATCATGAACCGTTTCAAATACAAGACAATACAAGCAAAAAAGCTTTAGCCTTCTGCTGGAAAGCAAAAATGTCATAAAAGTTCCAGGTTATGGGTTACATTACATTAATCCTGGTCTCATCTTTTTAGAGTAACAAAAGCTGGCATTTGGACAGGTCGCCTGTAGACTTTTTATAGCCAATCAATCCGAGGTTAAAAAATAGACTGGCAAGAGGGCGAAGTCAAAGAAAAGAGAGGTTGATGTTCAAAAGATGGGCATCAACACTTAAGCCAGGGAACCCATTGGGTCCCAGGCAGCAAGTTTAACAGGTTCTTGATTCATGACTTCCAGGACATCAGGAGAGAGAAACTTTTTGTCGACTACCACCTCGTAAACATACTCTGAGAACCAATCATCTGTCATGATGAGGTGACCTGCAGGGAAACAGAAGCAAACAACGTCAAAATAGGGCACCTGTGCGATGATCAATTGGGCGCTGGATCGATTGACCTTTGGTCAGAGTTGCTCTTCGTTAAGCTACTTTATTTTACATTATAAGAGAGGAAAAGTGCTTCAACTTTACAGCTGTGGAGGTTTGTGAATTTTGAGTTATACAAATATCAGTGACTGCAAGGCGATGGTAATTCAAAACAATGTATCAGGATGGTGCATGGGTTTCGTCTTGAGGCGCTCATCCAAGTACGCAAATTCCACTTGGAACGTTGCCTTGGTTGTCTTGATGCAAACCAATTGGAACCAGCATGTTGGGTGGCACATGGATGTGTGCGTTGGACGTCATTATTTGTTTTGAGGGAAAGACCAACTGTTTATTCTCACAGCAGAGGGAGGTTTGAGGTAGCCATTTTGCTTAGCTCACAACTACAAATGAGACAAAATAAGCCAAAAGAGATAATACAAAAAATCACAGCCTTGTTCACTTCGGGGACATTCTGTGCTGCCATCGTCAATAATCAAAAGTTGGCTTTCTGCGTTTTGGGTTGAATTAGTAGGGTTTAATTGTTATTGTTTTCCCCAATGCATTTCAATGGGCGGCAATTACACATGAATTTCGGCTATTCGTGGGCCGGGCTGGTCCCAATCCCCCGCTATCAAAATAAAGAAGTTGTTTGGTGCATCTTCTGATCTGTTTTTTTTTTTTTTTTTTGGCATTGGTGATCGGTACCAAAATCCTGAATGAAGACGAAACTAAAAATGCCAAATTATAGCATCACTTGGAATTAGTGAAAACAACATCAACAAATCCAAAACAAGATTTCATTCTACAAGAAAGTAAACGCAGCAAAAGAAAATAAGACAGCGGAGCAAAATACTGCAGCAAAAAATGTGTCAGGCTCTCATCTAACGGTGACTGTTTTTTAATTATTAATTAATTGTTTTTTTTAAATAATATCAGGCGGTGCATATGTCATGCTATGCCAAGCTTGAACCAGAAATGGACATATTAGATTCCGTACATTTGATTGTGAGCATGTTAAAGGAAAAAATAAGAACTACTTCATATTATGTTATATTTTCAGTCCTGTTAGGAGAAAGGATCAGTTAACATCTTCCATATACAAATACTGTCGATTGTTTTATTCTATCAGAAGGCAGTACAAGTGCAGAAAAACATGCAGAAAAAATTACAGAGTCCCCTTGAAGCTAACATCCCATCAAATTAAAAATTATTATGATAACACAAAGCGCTGCCAAGCTTTGCTCCAAAATTATGCAAAAGTATAAGCAATTGCAGATGTGTGAGCTTTAATATGGGAGGGACAAGCAAAGTTAAACTTCTCCTGAGACAATCCTCAGAGATTATTAAAAGGCATCAAGGGAGATGATAACCTTGTAAATATACTCCACAGCCTTAACTTCCTATTTATTCATTGACTGTCTTCCAAAATAAGCTCTCATCTCGCAGTAAATGTCTTTGCTTTTATCCCCTCACTGGAACCTGTACAATCATGTGGCCCAACTCATTCAGACCCCCAAACCTCCCCACATCTATTTCCCCCTTATCTTTCATCAACAAGACAAGCCCCTAGGTTCCCAAGAGAACTACACTTCAGCACAAACATTTGTTGTCAAAGTTTTATTAATCTGGCTGCTGAAAGGGTGGCGCTCATGGCTTTCCTCATTTGCGCGTGTTTATGAATGTTCATGTTTTCCCAAACAGTCACTGGATTGTAGGTTCAGACAAATATTGTCAAAATGACTTTTACGCTCTGTATACGCGGCACTGTACCGTATGTGTTTGTTGCCTGATGACGCATGAACAAATTTGCCGTGGAATGCTAAGCCAAGATACAAAGAAGATAATAGGGCTCACTGGACGATAAGCCACAGGGGATGAAAGGATGAATGAATAACAACAGCAAGACAATAAATTCTGGTGTGGTGGTGTGAAGGAGCATTTGGGTTGCGCGGCATTATCTTGGCCAAAATGGCACATAAGGCTTGATTTAATTGAGGATTTACAGCTGGGAAACATCTTGTAGGGCGCTCGGAAATAAAGTCACACATGGACAACGTGGACTCCCTGTAAATTGACTTTGAGCAAGCAGAGAGGAACATGTTGAAAGTCAACCCCCACCCACGTTACCCTCACTTTGGTTTAATTTGACTCAAATACAGCAATAAATGTCTTTCATGAGAAACATGACGTCTTTGCGGGTTAGGTGCTGCTATTTTGGTCAGCAACCAAGTTCAAATGAGTTTAGCAGTTACTTCTTTTACATATTAACATCATCATATATCAACCGAGATCATTACAATTGAACTCTATGATTGTTCATTTTGCGGGAAATATAAATTTGTTTGAACTGGCTGACACCGTCAGCAATTAATACTGTACTAGGAAGGAGATTGAACAAATACTACATATTTATTGCGTGAAAGAAACCATCATCATCTTCATCAGACCAAAAAGTAAGACACTTGGTTACCTTTGTTCCCATGGTCATCTCCCCAGGAATTTTCCACCCTCCACTTTGCATAACCCTCTTTTCCATCCTGAGAGAATCCGAAAGAGAAGACAATGAAGAGATTAGCACTAAGCTGAGAACATGTGACAGAAAGTTTGCTGACAGCTAATGTCATTTCAAGGGGACACTGACAGCACAATGAAGAACGGCAGCCAATGAAAAAAAGAGTAAAAATAAATGCAATAAACCACAGCCGGCCTCACAGATGTATTTGTGTGCGCCTACCTTGTCCGTGACAGCAGTGAGAACCATGGCGTGGGTCATGAGAGAGTCTCCACATACCAGGCGTTCTGCCTTAGTGAGGTTCTTTACCGAAACTCCAAATACCAACTCATGGTTGAAGCTGCAAAGATAAAAACACATTTATGAAGAATGACGTCCTAGGATGCTCACAACAAAATACGTGTTGTGTCTGAGCCATTTCCCTCTGCACAAAAAAAAACAATTGAATCCAGTAAACCCCCCTCATATCTGCAGATCGGCATTCACAAATTCACATATTGACATTTTTTTTTCAACCCCTTTTTTTAGCCACTCTTTTTGTGGGATCTTGTTGCCAAGGAACTATGCTGAAGTGTGACGATGAGCCTAATTTAGACAAAGGTAGTGCTTTGCCATCATCCCATATGTTATTAACAGCCACAGGAATAAAAGCTGATCTTCTGCATCAGAAATGTGGCATAAAGCTGCCTCAGTTCAGTGGGTAGATATCAGTATGGCGCCAGTAACTCAGACATACGGCGGTGCACCTGAAGGGAAAGGATTAGAATTGTTCTGGTGTGGAAAGACAAATTGCCTCATACAGTAAGAAGAGGTCTGGTCTGGTCTTGTCATGCAAAGCTTTGACGTAGTACAAACACCACGGTGAGGCAACATCGTCAAATTGAAGTAGTCTGGTTTACTGTTAGATTAGTTTTCCGCGTTAGTGCATGCCTCTTGATCTTGCATAGTTCAACTTTCAAAATCAAAACGATTCACTTTAGTATTTTTAGTTTATCTTCACCTATACCCAGAGAAAAATGGATGCATAGCTAAATATTTTCAACATGCATCACTTTGAAGCAGTACATAGCACAGGACCAGCATAAAACTCACACATTCATGTCGTTAATGCCCAGCTTGCCATGGAAATGTTTGTCAACGTCACAGCCAAACCACACAGCCTAAAAGAAAAATATGTTAACGTGTTTAAACCGAGACAATTAACGTGCACGTTATGGCTCATTCCCACTTACTTCTCCATCCTTTATGGACTCTGCAGCAGCCTTTTTGAGAAGCTGGATGGGCTGATTGTTGTAGAGGGTCTGGCGACCTTTAACCATGTTACCGAGGTACTCCACACTGTACAGCTTCCCGTAAGGGTTTTGGGGTCGAGGGTCATTCACAAGGCAGATCTGACATCAACAAAGAATGGATTTTAGAGAGTGAACATCTCCCAAAATTAACAAAAACAAAACAAAACTGTACTAGTAGTATGGTCCCACATACTTTTTCCTGCATGTTGTATAGAGGTTTTACGTGCACCCTGTAAAACTCCTGGGGGGTGAGTGGTCCTATGCGGTGGAAGTTCTTATCCTTGTCCCTGTACTCCCAACAGATAGTCTCAGGCGGGCTGCCGAGACAAACGCTGGTCACCCGGAAAACCTTCACGGCAAACACACAGATGGGACATCAATATAACCAGAAGATGTCATTGTAGTATCGTGTGACGCATGGCTCCGTGTTCAAGTAGTTCACTCGAAGGATGTTTTCATTTTTTCAATCCCTTTGGATCATATTTTAATCAGATGAACATCTTGAACCTGGGTTTCGACCCTAAAAATACAATACTCGACCACCATTGCTACTAATCCCGCCAAGTTTAGCTCCTTTTTCTTCCCATATCACTTCCCTCCCTACAGCCATTTCTCTCATTTCCCTTTTTGCACTCTGCAACCTTTCTTCCTGCTGTCCAAAAGAATGATTTCCTGTGAGCTAAATTGGACTGTTTGGACTAGGCTGTCTGTTAACCCTTCTAACCTCCGCTGAAGCTCTCTGGAATTTCCACTTGTGCTTTGCACCTCTCCCGTCCTGTTTTTCTTCTCCCCCAGACCGAATATATGCAACTGAAATCCAGAATGATAACAAGAGACTGTACAATTAAGAAGCATGGATCATTCCATTGGTGGGAGAAACTTAAAGATAAACGGTAGGCTATACACAGTGGTAACTTGATTTAAGAGGGACTGAACTTGTGAGTTTTCCATGATATAACCAATAGCCCGGACATCTTGTTGATCTTGAATTGCATGCACAATTTAAAGTTCAGAGTGCAGGATGGTGGCAGCAAACTCCATATTATACAATACAACTTTATTGATATAGCGCATTTCACAACTCATAATCAATCCATTAATCACAGTTTCTACTCTTGCATTTTCCACTTTGAAAATCACATTCAGTATGTCCACTCCAAACCAAAGAAGAATTAAACTCATTGAAGAAATGGTAGCATCAACACGCAGGATTCATTTAGTCTTTGAGAAAATAGCTGTAAAAATAAAGTAAATGATTCTGCTAAATCACAAGTAATGAAGCAGAAGGCTGGTATCCATTGGTCCACTTTGAACTGCAGCTGGGTTATGTGCGGATGACGTCCAATCCTAGATAAGAAACCAATTTAAACATGAAAACATGTACTGTATGTGTGCGGACTGTTGAATGCCAACATTTCTATTATTTAAATCAGTCCACATGTGGCGTGTGACTGCATGAGGTGACACCATTCAACAGTGGCAAAGATGGAGAGTGGCTGATTTGGTGAATCCAATTAAATTTTACAGAGTGTGGAGTGGATAGTGGGTTGTGTCGTCAGAAAGGTTGTGTTTCTTACGTTCTGCTCTTGAATAGTAAAGTGAGGGATGCTGATAAAAAAAATATATATATATGGTGCCTTTAGTGCGATCAGAGTTAGAAATACAACACAAGGGATCCATGTATCCTATGTGCTTGTCATTCGCGAGTATGTAATGTAAGACATGATGAACACCAAGCACAGCCGCAGCCACTTGAACAGGTGCGTGGGCAGCATCACTTTAATGCTCTCCAAAGCAAGACTGACGTGGCACTTTGATGTTGTGAACCATGTGTTCCCAATGTTGCAAATATATGACTCCGCCACCTAGCACACACTTGCACAGGAGAATGTTCTCAAACCAAACAAATAAACCTTGAATAACATCCACATGAGAAGAAAAAAAATAATACTGGCTTGGATTACTTTTACTCAATGACTCATGAACTAGGAAGACACTAAATACTGCTAAGGCTCAAAACTTACCGACTACAAATGGAAAACCGTGTACAGCATTGGATGTTAATGACTTTTTTTGTATGATACACATCAAATGTACTTGTACTATAATCATGTTATCAAACTCATTCTTTTAACATGAGCAAATTCTCCATTGCAGCTGGCCTTGAGTGAAGAGTGTTTCGCAAAACAAACCATTTCCAGGTGGACAAACAACCACTGACTACAATCAGGCCCACCTCATTAGACAAGCAACACTTTGTTTGCAACTTTTGCCGTTACAAAAAGTGAGCGTGTGTGTTTTAACAAACAAACCCGAAGCAAAACTGGCACAAACAAAGGCTACTGCATTGGGAACATGTTTCAATTGGGAGACTGATTGAATGAAAACCTGATGTGCTAGGGAAAAAAAAAAAAATAAGTTAAGCTGCAGCTGATTAACATAAATTTGTAAAAATCTCCTGACCTGTTTAATTGTTTTAATGTAGGCATTTTTAAGACTTGCTTGTAGGCTACCAAAGACACCACCCTCAGTTAACTATTATATAACAGCCCCCTCTTCTGGTCAACATGCATCATTGCTCTGGTGGGATTCAGCTCCTGGATTCTTGGGCGCATGAGTACATAAATGATTACAAATATGCATCAGGATAGAAAAAGGCCCAGGGACAAGTCAGGCAAATGAAACCAGTAGGAAAAACTCAACTCGAGTTCTCACTGATACCACTAGTACTTCTAATACATGAAACTGTTATTAAACCAATGACACATTGGATTTTTCCACAAATGAAAGTGAATGTGTAAAGTGTGTATTTGCATGAAATATGGTAATAGAGAAAGTCAACATACCACCCAAATTGAGTTAATGAATAAATGTATAATTAGAGATGGGTAATTCGGCTCGGTACGAAACTGACACCAGTACTGAATTTTTGAAAACTTTACTTTCAACAAGCTCCATCAATAACCGTTCTGTTTACGGCCTTTGAGAAATTACTCAAATAAAATGTTGGTAGCAACACACTAATAATGCACTCTAACCATGAACATAAACCTTATAAACATACATACTGAGAGAAATTGCATCATAATGGACGAATGAGAGGGTTGAAAATTTGACATAGATGCAGTTCTTAGAAAAAAAATGTAAAAAAAAAAAACAAAAAACACTCTATCAGACATGCGTGCCATTTACTTCCTTATAGTTAAACAAGAAGAGGCAAAGGCAGCCTTTTACTCTATATCTTGAAATAAGGATAACGGAATATGGTATCCGTACTTACCCATCTATAATCTATACTTATCATATGGACAAGAAAAAAGTTGTAGCATAGCCTCTTGAAATGGATCGTACTATTATCTTTTTAAGTGTCATATCGCCGACATTCACCTTGTTTTAACTGTAACTACGCCTTCTTAATTTGTATTCTAAAATAAATGTTCCACAAAATAACAGGGCTATCAAAACAGACAAAGTAGGTACCTCCTCTATCATGGCGTGGATGGCGTCGGAGATTTCCGATTGCGTTGCGTCACTGTCAACCATGTTCCTCAGTTTGAAGCAGTATTCTCTAAGCTGTGAGACACAATTGGACAAACGCAAAAGTCATGAGTTCCAAGGGCAATTTCAAGAGTTGTTGGTGGTCTTAAACTGAATACATGCACACCTTATGATTGAGAATGCTATTCATTCTGCGGGAAGCTTCTGAGCTGTGTGCCTCTGGGAAGCATTTCTTTGGGATGACACCGTACTTTTCTGGATAAAAGAAAACATATTACATACATACAAGGTTTATATTCAGACATTTTAGTACAGCCGTGTGACTGATTCTCTCTGGGAGAGATGAGTATGGACAGGATCCGCATGAGCTCGTGAGACAGAAGACTTGAGTTATGGAGACAAATCTAGAGCTGGTCTGACATGTGCAAAGGAGGGAAAATAGATTTGTAAAAGTATGATGGAATGAGAGCCGCCGGGCAGGCGGAGAGGATGAAGACTGAAGAGGAAGTTTACGTATGCGGGGCCTCATGGACAAAGGTAAGCGAACACACTTTTCCACACTCACGTTCAGATGCATCATGAGTGAAAAGTGGTGGTCTACAGCAACAACTTGGCTGTTGTACGCATGTATGTTTTTCTTACTCAAGAGTAATTGGAGAGTCATTATAAATAAAGATGGGGAGTGGCAGGTGCAGTGGTGTACAAAGTACAGTTTCCCATGCACCCGAAAGGTTTATCTGTGGAAATTTTTACTATTGCAGCGTCCACCCAAATCGAGGATCAAACTCACGCAGCAACGACTTCTCTGGTTTGGGAGCGCAGAGCGCTAACCGCTGAGCTAAATATTCCAGGTAGCCATTAAAGAGCCACACCCCATGACATTGTGCAGAAGATAATGTTTTATTTTTGTTCATTTACCAGTGTCTCCATCTCACATTTTGTGAAGTTCCACCTATTCCATTGGTGATTTATGTCTTGTCAATCTGATTATCTGATCACGCCGAGTGATTCATTCCACTGGCAGGCATAGTCTATAGTAATTAACATTTTTATATAAGGGCATGTGGAGGGAGGAGTCTGGTACTTTATTTCCGCATTGATTGAGATTCATGAAAGGAATGTGCAGAGATTCATGCATCTAGATTTTTTTTCGGGATTTGGCCATGTTTTAGTACAAAAACCACACAAGTCTTTGCAAATGCGGATGAGGAGTTTCAAAGGACTGGAAAGGATGGAAGAGGACGATTCACTGCGGCGAACCCTGAATATGGTTAAGCCCAAAGGGAAAGAGAAGCACAGTCTAAACAAATTTCATGTTTGGATGTGTTCTCACAATTGTAAAAATCAAAGCTACGATATCATGTTGCATGCATCAGTGACTGTGTTATGTAAAGGAAACTAATGGTAGGAGTTTTTTTTTTATTTTAAGGCGTGCCACCTTTCTTTTAAAACGAGAAGCATATACTGTCAATCTAGGAAGATAAGCGTCTGTAAGGGTAGACTTTCCATAATGTCCCTTTATGTTAAGCAGATTGTTTAAAAATACTTTTAGAAATGTTTGAAACATTTCTATTTTTGTAAGAAATCCAGTTAATTTCCCAAAATTAATGTATTTGTCTGAATATCTATCCAAAACTACAAGTGCCACACTTAATACAATTTCACTAAAAGTAACTTCATGCTGCGACTATGCAATGCAACTAACCAATGAGATTGACCAACATATCCCACTGTCCGCCATCATTAGCTGGATTGGAGAGAAGGAATTGAAGCAGACGTCCATCCATTGGCTCCTTCCTCTGTGCCGTCTCCACATAGGCATGAAGGAAGAAGTAAGACCGCTCAATCTGCCGAGAAAATACAGAAGGACCACAAAAAAGTGTGATACTATAATAGCGAAAGAACGTTTGCCCCAGAGGTGCATTATCCTGTCATAATATGGAGAAAATGAAAATGCATGCATGTCAAAATCTCACCTTATCCCAGAAGAAGAGGTAGGATTGGCTAAATTCAAACTCCTCTATGTTGAACTTCTTCATGAAGGGAAGTCGAATGACATTGAGACATGAAAAGATCCAACACCTTCCTGATAAAAAAAAAAAAAGTATACAGGTATGTTAGTTTGGACCTGATGCAAACACAAATCCAATTACCTCACATAATACTGATACACAAATGTCAGCTACAAAGTCTGAATAAAAATGTACTAAATTATACATTGGCGTATTTATTCAAACATTTTTTTTCTTATGATAAATGATTGATTTACAGAAAAAAACTACAGTCAAGTGTCTAACTAAATGCCTGCATATTATGAAATTCATGTATGTTGTTCAGATCAGCAAGCATTAAGAGATTGTCAAAGTGTATTGGGGGCTAAGTTATGTGACATCAGAGATACGTACTGGAAGTGGGAAAGAGGAAAAATGTGATGATGACCAGGCTCATGGAAATGGAGTGTCGTGCATTGTTGTGGTGTCAGACTGAAAAAAAGTGTGATGCAAATCTCCAGCGCTACTATTCATTTGAATGTCCGTCATATGTTCAACTTGGGGGTGAGTACAAAATTATTGTTAGTACACAAGAGTGAACATTTTTAATACGTGTATGACTATTAAAAACATTAAAACGCGTGATGCATGAGCGACGCAACTTCAACAGCCCTTCTGCTCCTCATTCCTCTATGATATGCAACAACAAAATTAATAGGGAGTATACAATTGAAATGGAGTTATGTTTATTGATTGTGTTTGATTGCTTTCTCACGTTGATGATAAAAAAGAATGTTGCAATGCATTTCATGCCCAGCTAACAAAGCTTTAACAAAGGGCAAAGATTTGACATGGAAAGGTTTACTTCAATTTCACTTATCTCAAGCCATCCATGTGAATAAAACAAAAACCCAGATAAGAATAGAATGGAATATCTACCTGAGCTTTTTTGGTTAGTGACAGGCTTGCCCTCTGTGGGGATAGCATGCTGAAAGATGTGTACTGTATCCCGGACTGTTTGCCGGTGTAGGCAAACTTCCAGCGGGTCGATGCAGGTTGACACATTCTGGGCTAACAGGTAGCGGGGCTCTGCCTGCATGCGCTTCAGAAAGGTGGCAACGTTCTCCTGACTGAGACCTGGAAAGGCAACAAGGGGAGAACATAAAGTCTGTTATCAAAATGCTTTAAACAAAAAAAAAATAATTGAAGAACACATTACGTTAGAGAGGCTTCACAAGAGTGATGTTGTATAATGAGGAGGAGGTGTTTCTCGATATTCAAAAACCCCGTACTCGTGAACACTTAAGGGATGCACACTCTCCACTTAAGGTCTACTTTAGGATCACTCATGCACTCAGACGTCATAACATGGAAAATGTCCAGTCAATAGTCATAAACATCACTGCTCAATTACATCTTGCAAATATCTGGTGGTTGTGATATCCTAACTCTATACAGAGACTGTGATGGATATTAAGACATACACAGAAAAAAATTATAACTTGAAGCTTCATTAAAAAGGAATGCCTAGCAAAGCATGGAACCACTATAAACAGATGATTGACGACAATATCAATGTAGCACAACGGTAGCGTAGGGGCTAATATAAGACAATGTGTTGAGCGGCTCTATGTAGAGGAACACCAAGATAGCCACTGGAAAGGGAGGAAGGTTGCACAGATACACATTGTACAATTAAAGATGGAAGGGGAACATTGACTAATCATGCATGCTGCCAAGGGTATGTCCACCTGTCAGCTGTATTCTGTTAATGACCAGCGACGAAATATGAAGCACAATCAGAGCATGCACTTTTATTCCCCATCATAAAAACTACAAAAACAACATTTACATCTAAGTTGTTTGGAACGGCGAGAGGTCAAGTACATGGCTGCAGAGTGACTTGCAATTTTCACAAACACATATTTGCCATCACATCCATATGATGGCCACAATATATAGCAAAACGTGAAATAAAGGGATTTATTTGCTATTTTTCTTGGTCAATTCTGAATGGGATAAGCTGGTCACCGTAATGTGCACATGTGCTTTACAAAGGTGAATTAAAACACACACACACTTAGTATGCATCCATGCAGGCTAAAAAAAAAAAGCTAAGCTCATGCTCAGAAAGAAAAACACATTTATAAATGAGGGTGACGCCACATGATCAAGTAGAGGGCCCGTAAACAAGGCAAACTTCTTTAGTAAATTGAAATTAATTCTGAAGGCACCTTATCAAAACACCCAGGTACCTCAATTCGTTTTCAGGGGATGCGTTAGTAACAACAAAAGATGACTAATGTGTTTTCACGCATGATTATATTCAGGTACGTCTGAGGTACATAATCAGGAATGCCAAAGTATTTTGTTCATTTCATATAGATTGACAGCTATAGCACATGCGATACAAGTACAATAGTAACAAACGCTAGCTATTTATAACAGTTCTCGTCGTTAACTACGATATATGAGCCGGCGCGGGTTTTTAAAATGATATGTGTACCTTGCCGATACAAAGCTGTGAACCTAACTATGACAAAGCTGGACGGACAAGCTAGCTCGAGGAATGCTAATTTAGCCGATTAGCTTCCCAGTTGTCATGCTGTCAAGCCAGTCGGCGGCTTCATCAGCACGCAAAGGCGAAAAACCTACCCGCTTCCATATCTTCTTGAAGAGTGAGGGTGATTCGCGCTTAAAAAAACTAAACAAAATAAAAATAAAATCACCGGTTCTTTGTTGACTTACGTCAACGAGAAGGAAGGGTGCGCTTGTTTGTGTTATACCGGCTTTTCTTTGACGTGGAGGTGGGCGGAGTTTAAAATGCCCGTCTGCTACCCGCCCCTTCCCGGCACGCCGTTTGTTAAACGCCATTCTCTCAAATCCTGCTGGTCCAGCCTGGGCCAGTGGTGAAAGAAATTAATGAAATAAACCATTTGCTATTGGACATACTTTGTTTTCTACATTTGTATACCCCGTGGCACAGTGGATGACTGGTTAGCACAATGGCCTCACTGTGCGGAGATGCAGGGTTCGAGTCCAGCTCCGGCCTTCCTGTATGGAGTTTGTATGTTCTCCCCGTACCTACGTGGGTTTTCTCCGGGAAGTCCAGTTTTCTCCCACATTCCAAAGACATGCATGTCAGGGTGATTGGAGTCTCTAAATTGCCTACGATCTGAAGACAGCTGGGACAGGCTCCAGCACACCTGTGACCCTCTTGAGGACAAGTGGTTTAGCTAATGGATGAATGGAGTTTTAATAAGTTCCATCACCAAGCTTGTAATCTCGTATTATTTGTACTGTATATCATATTTAACTTGTTTTTTCCATTAGTGCATGGAGGAGACCTTACTTTACCAAAATCTTCCCAAAACGTTCTATTTTCTGACTACTACTTACATTTGGCAACGCACAATTAAGGGAAAAAACAACAAAACAGCCTGCAGCCATTCTCATTGTTTGCCCACATCAGCGGTAGCTTGTTGCCTGAGCCAGTTCTCCAAAACATAGTAAGATGCATAGCTGAACAGTAGAAAAAGCACAGATGTTGACTTTTCAACCATGGAGGTTAAATATAATACAACAATGGTAATCCAATGAGAAATGTGCCATAGGAGGTTTCGGCTCGATGCAGGCAATATAGCCTCACTTAAGTACCGACTGTCCTCGTCTCCCGACGTCAGTATTTTTATCAGAACCTCCTCTCCAAACCAGGCTAATTTCAGTGTCGGGTCCAGATAAGAAGTGTTTGAAGAGCAGCCTTGAAGTTGAAATGTGCTACCCGAAGAATCATTCATATGGACGATTTAGTTATCAATCTAAACTTGTGTTAAAATGGACAAATGACAAATGCAAAACTCACACAAAATACAACATTTTATTTGGTGAATAAATTTTCAGCAGCACATTACGTAACGAAATATACATTTACATATTTAGACAACTTTTAAATTCATATATCTCCTCTCATTGTTATATTTGTTTATCTACCTTTCAATTATTTTTTTTATAATGCTAAAAAAAATATGTTTTAATATATTATGTATCTTATCAGTGAAAAGGCTGCAAGGCATTTAGGCTGCTGCAAACTAAATGACATACTGTTTTTAACTTGTCTTCACTTTTTCCTATTTACTTTTCTCCAGATAATAATTCAAGAGATCCACTTCTCCCTCGGTTTATAAATAAATATGATTCTAAAAAATCATTCTGTCAAAAGAACACGTTCCCACAAAGTTAGAATAACAACCTTCCAAAAAATGGGTTTAGCCACAGGAGGTGTAGATGTATTTCAGTCTTTTTCCTCGCTCCCTTTTGTCGAATTGATGCCACATCATCTCGTCTTGCCTTGTGCACGTAAGCAACTACTGTACCTTTGTATTGGACATCTAATGAACGCCATATGAAAAGCAGCAACAACAGCAACAAAAAAAGAACAACTTCAAATTCACATTCAGCGTGTTTTTGTCTGAACTGGTTTAAAGGTTCATTCAGCCTTATTCCAAGTCATCAAGTTATGACAGGAAAATAGATATCATTTACATTGTACGCAGGTAGAGTAAGCTAGCAGTGAGTGAAATGTTTTTTGTTTGACATACTGAAATGCAAGTCTGTTGTTTTAAAAAATATGTAACTGTAGTAAATTCCTCCCACAAGGAAAGTAATACATAGCTAAAGTATGAGAAATATTGGTGAAATATTCATGCAGTACCACGTACTGCACATCATTTTTCTGCAAAACAAGCACACAAATCCAGGAATTTGACATCCTGACAAAAACAGAAATACTATCACACAGGTTGACTGAATCCCAGCAGTGTTCGTAGTGCAGCAGCTAGCAAGATAATAAAAGATTACGCAATACAAAAGAACAATTTCATTCACACAACAAACTCAAATCCGACATTAATACACGTTAGACTTCCAATGACCTCACTAATGAACGGATGGTTTTACGTCAATAGGAGTTGTTCCCAGACCATTTAGAGACATGGAAAATGCTTTCACCTCCTTACTGGCCAGCAGCTGACAAGCTAAAAAGTAAAACCTTTGATAAGTCCTAAGCTCTTGTTCCCAAAAAAAAAACCTGGGTACAGTGCCAAGCAGACGATAACTTGAGAAAAGCTTTGGTGAGAGTCAAGCTCACTGCAACACGCACAGTTTTACAGCCTGGCCAGGGTTAAATATTGATATGACCAATTTGCAACATAAATCATACCGATCATCGGTAAAATAGTTACTACTTTCTGTCTGCTGAAAGTCTGTCAAAAAGAATCCCAAAAATATGCTTCCGTACTGTACACTCACAGTATTGAGAATTCTTTTTGCCGACTATGGTGCCCTTGCAAGTCTTGCCGGATCAACCGTGGCTTAGACAAGTGGTTCTACAATGATGTGGTTTTGACATTGTGGTTTTGTTTTGCGCAGCTCCATTCAACCCGTAGAGGCCCTCTCAAGTCTGGTCATCAAGTTACTCCGACTGAAAGAGAAATGAAGAGGCACTGATATATCAATGGTTGAAAGAATGATTGACATTATTTCAACAAGAAACTGTTTTACAAGTTTGATAAATACAGTACTGAACGCAGACATAATGGAATTTGACTTAAACAGTATACACATCAAAAGAAAGACAAATAATCTTAAAGCGGCAACAGCGGCTTTGGGGAAGAGACTATTTATTAGTATTTTTGTTCTACATTTGAGAGTTTGGTCTCTTTTTCCAGAGGGGCGGGGGAGAATTGTGGAAAAAAGTGTCCTTTGTGTGATCACGTTAGGCTTTTTTTGATATACTTGCAGTTGGAATAATCAACGGTCCGCTACCGTGAATTTTTTAGCCAGCTATTAGTACATATTATAGCAGGTGTGGGCAAACTACGGCCTGGGGGCCACATGCGGTCCGTTAAACCTTTTAATCCGGCCCGCCAAACTTGAAAAAGATTAAATGAATAAACCTTGTTAATGTTTTATTTTCAAAGTACTGTGGTGTTTCAAAGACATATATTTTGTTGTAATGCTTTTGTTCACTTTCATTTAAAATTAAATGTATTTATTTTCTCAGATGAGGTGAGGTTACCAAAATGCTCCATCGATCTGCTCCTTGTCCAGCCCCTCTGTCAAATTTTAGAACCCATTGTGGCCCGCCATTCAAAAAGTTTGCCTACCCCTGTATTATAGTCTAATTTATTCATTGAAATGTTTCATTCATCCATCTGTTTTCTGAACCACTTAACATATGAAAGAAAAATAAAAGACTTACATTCGTGGATGAGTGACTGATTTTGTCAAATTTGAACTTCAAGTTTGACCTGGGTGATGTCTTATTCTTCCCATCTGGGTAGACAGAAACAGAAAAAAGGAAGAATGAACAACTCATGTTCAAGAGGCTAAAAGCGTTTTTAATTCTGGCAGCCCATATATTACCTGTGGAACCGCGGCACATGATGATGGGCGTTCCTGACACGGGGCTGTCGATGCTGATTGAAGGACTGAAGGCAGACGATGATGCAATGGATTGATGGCTAGCCTGGGTGGAGAAGGATGAACAATGGAGGAAACTGTAAATAAGAAAAATACCTAAAGATGAAAGAATAGAATACAAAGAAGTGGAAGTTGATCGTAATCTGAATCACGGATGAGTCATAAAGAAGAAAGAACATACTGGTAAACCACCTCGGCAGAGTGAGGGCCACCTGCTTTGTTTCTTGATTCTTTTCTGATTTATTTGTGTTTCCTTACACCGTTTAACTATTGGGTCTTTCTGGACAGTTGCCTTTTTGCATTGTGGGTGACTGGCTGAATGCCAACCATGTCATTTTTCCTTCCAACTGGCCATGGTTAACCCTCAGTCCCATGCCCAACAGTTTTGCTGATCTGTCTTTTTTTTTTTTTTTTTTTTTTACACCACTTCTTCTCAAAATAGAGCTGGAGCCAATCTTGACTGACTCTATGTAAGAGATGGGATACACCCTGCATCGATCAGCTAATCAAAGGGTACATATAAACCACTACTCACAGCTACATTCACAAATGTGGGCTATTAAAAGTGTTCAATTAACTCAACTTGTGTTTAGTGGATATAGGAGAAAAAAAGAAAACCCCACGTAAGCATAGACAGAATGTGCAAACTCCACACAAGGCTTTATCAGGAGACAGCACAAGTCCAACATGCTATCCTATTATTTGAGCTCATAATTAATAAATAAATAAATAAAATTTTTCTTAAAAATGAAAGTCATTCATAAAAAATTTACTTTCATTTTTTTTAGTTGTAAACTACTGGACTGGAAAATGGGAAGAATGAATCCTACCACACGTGCATGTCTTTCAAAAAGTAAGAACACATAAACTCGATAAGAGTTTAGTTTCTTAATAATCCTACCATGCAACCGTGTACCATGTAAATAATAGATTTTAGTACAAGGAGAAGCTGTGTTGAGTGACATACTCACTGTCTCTAGATCTTCCAAAGCTTCTTGATCTCCCGTAATGCTGCTGAAACTGCTGGTGCTGGATGAAGACCGAGAGATGGTTGGCCTGTTGCCCGCACTGTCCTTCAGTTTAATGAAAGGCCTGTAGAAGAAACAGACATTAGTTTACCAACTGTTAGGAAATTTATATTGAAACCTCCATATACTTTTTACAGAGCTTGTCCTCATTAGGTTGATGGGTATCTTATAATCTCACCTTTCTTTGTTGGGGCAGATCTCAGGTGAGCTGGGATTGGATAATGTCTCTGACCTCACTTCCTGGGACAATGGGCAGGTCTCCGGAGCCTTTTGGTCACTTCGTACAAAAATAAAAAAATTAAATAAAAAAAAAATCAAGAACATTGTCAACTGAAAGTTACAGATCGTACTATCCATTCATTATCTGTTCTACTTCTCCTCACTCAGTAGCGGGTGACATCCTAAACTGGTTGCCAGCCAAACGCAGGGCACACATAGACGAGCAACCATTCGCACTCACACTCGTACCTAGGGGTAATTTCGAGTGTCCAGTCAACCTCCCATGCAGGTTTTTGGAATGTGGCAGGAAATCGGAGTAACCGGAGGAAACTCACGCAGGCATGAGGAGTACATGCAAACTCCACACAGGAAGGCCGCAGCCGGAATCGAACCCACGACCTCTGCACTAAGAGCCCATCGTGCTAACCAGTCGTCCACCATGCCGCCACTAGTACCAGTGTCTGGAAACTAATGACCAACCTTCGATTGCATTTTTCCGATGGAGTTTCGATGCTGGAGTGGAGACGAGGGAAGAGTCCAGATCGCCTTTTTACTGGGCTCTTTAAGGAAGATTTGGTTGACAATGCTGGAGGCTTTAAATAAAAAAAAAAAAAAGAGTTCTTAAAATGTCTTTTAAAATGACATAAAATACATTCTTAAAATTGTTTTAAATCAAATAATGACATGAAACCCCTCCGCCCCCTTCCACCAACTCACATTGTAGGTGCTCTTCGTATATTCACTGGTGCTCTGTGGCATTGCTCCGCCACTTAAACTGGCTGGCACACCCCCTCCACCGCCGGGGCTCCTAAGGCGATTAGACCCCACCACAGTCTCCATTGAATGACTCCTCACACGCATGGCCCTCTGCAAACGGGTGGAATACATACTGGTAATATGTTATATCAAGTTATCACTCAGTAAACAAAACAAAGGCACGGATTGAAAATCAGTGAGATGAAGTGTTCTGGAAAAAATAACCAAAAAGAAAAAAAATCACCTTTACCCTTTCATTAGTTTATGGCGTTGCACAAACCAAGCGCTAGAGGGAGCAATTCCCCATAAAAGGGTTAGGCTAAGCTTCATTTCAGATAATTCAGACGTTTCTCAGTCTTTTAGACAAGGCACCCGTTTACATTTTGAAAAATATGATACACCACCTTATAAAAATGTCACAAGTATAAATAATCTTTTAATCCCTTGATTTAATCAATCTTAATTTCCTAAAAAAAAATTAGTGTCAAAACCAAGATTGTTTAATTGAACTCGAAGCTATGACCATGATTCATTCTACTGCATGAAAGCAGCAGTTGGAGACACTTGTATTGTACTCTCTGTCATCTAATGGTATTTACTTGTCACTGTACGTCACCGTCATATAGATGAACAAAAGGTATATTTGCAATCATTTCATAACTAAGTAAAATAGGATATTTTCCCACAGGACCACTGATAGCACACTAGTGTGTCATGGCTCCCTGGTTGGGAATTACTGTGTTAAGGTATATCAGTGAAAATGCGTTGTAATAATGAAGATGCAATTCAGACAGAACAACTTCACATGGCTGGATGTACAATTTGTTTCAGTTAATTTGCAGTGCATGTATGGTGTATTTTGCATAAATCCATCTTCTATGTTGTTTGCCATTTTATTTCATGAAGGCAAAATGAAACAGGGGTTCTCTTGTCTGCCGGACAAGTTTCACATCTAGATTCAACAGTCTTGTGTGGAGTTTTTTTCTCCAGCTTCCTCCCACATTCCAAAAACATGAATGTTAAAATGAAAAATTGTGAATGGTTGCTTTTTCACTAATGCCATGCAATTGGGCAAAGGTAGTAGTAGACTACAAGTGTACTACAGGGTGCACCCTCACCAAAAGTCACTTGGGGTAGCCTCTAAGTGCAAAAGAATATGGCTGGATGGATGGATAGATGACAAACGCAGCATATTAAACGTGTTTATTCATTCTGAGGCAATCATCTGCTGCATTGTCGACACACAATACATGGCTAATGCGAGCGCAGCAATGAGAAAAGCGGACGCTGGAAGCGACTCCAAAAATTGCAATGTGGCTGCCCAGAGTGCCTGTTAAGATCAAGAATAATGATTGTCACACAATAATATGGAAGGAAAATGACCAACTGCACATGCACAATAAATTAATATCTTAAGCATTTATCCACCTTTAACCAGTACCCAAAATACATGCCTTAGTAGCACTGACCGTGTTTAAATAAGTAATCTTGTAGATTCATAGAAAATTAAAATGCAAAGCTAGGATTCTTGGAAGATCAAACCATTAGGAGCCTCACAAGCAAATAAAATAATCACTCATAAGAAGCTATGCGGACACAACTCTCCTCTTGTCAGCCAGGAACAGAACAATGTGGCTGCAGTCTGCACATTCTCACAAAAATTGGACAGGGGGAGTTATCAGATGAATTGCATGGTAGGGTCTGAATGTGGTGTGCAAAACATAAAAGTTTAGATCGATCACATCAGTTGTTCAGCTTGGTAGATATCGCGCATATATTGGTCCCCTTCGTACCAGTTGTTTTAAACAAAAGTTTATGTCAGCATTGTTGCTGACCAATGGTGATTTGTTGTTTATTATGTGACAGTTACTTGGCCAACATTATATATATAAAATAGGATGCTACAACATAAAAACAATAATGATAGCATCCACATAAAGGTGACAGCCAAAGAAGATTACGCATGCGGCATTACATTCACCTTGAATGACTCCAGCAGACCTCCATGTCCACCATTCTCCAGCTTGTCCTCCTCTTCTGCTTGGCTTAGACCCAGAGTGGCCTGACTTTGTCGGTGAAGCTCATCGTGGAGGTTGTCAAGCAACGCGGCTCGCGTTCGACCCTGGAATAAGTTCACATTCATGCATACACAAAAGAGATTCTAAATACCTGTGCAGCAAGAGGGTTACATCACTGGTATTCAGAGTGTGTCTTTGTGTGTCACCTCTAGCTTGGCAAATTTATCAGACTTGTAGCAGGCATTTTCCGCATTGATCAGTTTTGTCAAAAGGAAGTCTCGGAACTCTGGGCCCTGGAAAGGGAAGACAGTGACGGTAGACAAGAAGGATGAAATTGAAACTGTTATGGAAATAATTTGTGATCATCTGTTTTTGCCACGTGCAACAAAAGTGAACTAAATCAAGGTACAAAACTAAAGCTTTTTGGGGGTCGTAATTAAAATGCTGTACATTTTAGAAACAACCTTACACAGAAGCATTACAGTTTTGTTTTTGATGGAGACTATCTACACACAAGTAAGAAAAATTGACCAAATCCAAATCTTTTTTGTATGCAGCTCACGTTCCTCTAAAAGCCAACACGCTGAAGAGCTTTTAAGCTGTTCATGAGCGGCGTCAAACATACATTAAACGTGATATCATCTTCGTGAGTTTCCGTTTTCTTCTGTCAAAGACACTTCCAGTTTGTCATTATGTGGGTGCCACTCAGTGTTCAGACTGAGCCATCACAGTTGAATTAAACGTTCACTAAAGAACAAGATGACAAACTTGTGTTGCCAAAAATGGGAAGTATTCCTCACTGTTAATTGAAGCCTTGCACTATTCAATTTGACGCGCTGCACTTCACTGTATTCATTGAAAAGAAGTTGTACAATCACATATTTTGATTGGGACTTTTTCCTGCCACTGGATATTTGTGTATCATTGTATTCATTTATTGATTTTTTTATTTACTTCATATTATTGTGCGTTCGATACAAAATATGTACTTTATGAAAAAAGGGCAAATACAAATAGTGATAGCCTCTGTAATATTGACTCCAATTATTTTTTTCTTATAGCTCATGATTTTACTGGTCCGGCCCACTTGGTAATAGATTTTCCGCCATATGGCCCCTGAGCTAAAATGAGCTTGACACCCTTGTGTTAATGTAATTTAGTTTCATGTTTATTTGATTAGCGACAGATGTCACAACATCGACAAATGAGAAATAAATCCCATCATTTGTAGCTAATGCTAATTTCCGATGCCTGTTAAGCTATTAGAATGTCATGCAGGAACACAGTTTCTTGTCAAATGTCCTTTTGAGTCAACAGTTGGTTTATTTATCATCACGGGATCCGGTGGGAACAACGTTTCAAATTTGCTTCTTTAACTTAATACGTTTAGCAAGTTCTCCTTTAGAACAAACTCAATTCACCTTTTTAAAGACAGCTGGGTTTGGGAGGGGGGGTCCAAAGGGAGGTACATCCTCCCTAGCAGTGACAGATACCTGTTGGGATTATTAATAAAAAACTATGTGGTCTTTCAAGTACAAAAGATGTAACAAATTTGAAAAGGGTCATTTGAAAACTTAGTTTTGACCTTGTAAGTTGTGTTCTCCGTGCATGGGTTCTCCACCTGGACCAGCACATAGGCATGAAGAAAGTTGGAGGCAATTATGTCAGGAACAAAGGGTGTAGGCGTTTCTTGAAAAACTGCTGCCACAATGTCATTTCCTATGTGCCTTTTCCTCTGAAGCTGAGGGGGCAGAGGATGAAATATTGGTTCTCAAACAGAGTGTTGTGTAACATTCATGCCATGAGATTGAGAGGTTGCGAGTACCTGCTGGACATCGCCATCAGTGAAAGGAAGTTTGGTTGACACATGGAACATAATCTCCCTTTGTCTGAAAATTGTATAGATGGATTCGGTCCCCGTCTGTCCATGGGACACGTCCAGCCCACCACGAAAACTGTCACAGCATAGACAGGCATGTCAGTGTTGATTACAAAGCATTTTTGAAAATGTTACGATGGCCATATGAGCATAAATGTTGATTATTTAATTAGGTATTGGCATTAACCTGCTTATACCATTAAATTCTGCATCAGACACTTTCGGTATTTCTATGCTTTGATTAGTATGAACGGAAAAGGCCCTTTTCTGTCCTTCAATGACTTTGTCACGGTCAATAAGGCAAAGTTATGAGCATCTGTTCCAGTGCCAGCGACTCTTGACAGCCCAAATCCTGCACCTTGGTTAATAAAAGCTTGCAGAAAGTCTTTGCAGGAGATGATTTCCATATTGAAAATTCAATTTAATTGACCATGCCAGGTACAGTACAATTATTGTGTTTATTATAACTAACTGCACCCCCCCCGCCCAGGAAACATTTCAAATAGTTTATCATGACTGCATACAGAGGCCAAAATGGCAATGATAGCTACTAAACCTTGTTTTCCGTGCTGCAATCAAATCTGACATTCTTTGCGATCATGTTACTTCTTTATGCGATATTTAAGCTTTACAGACACATTTGTCCTCATTTCCGAGCGCCATGTCTCTTCTTCAAGTGCTTTATATCACATCTCACCCTTTAAAATCCTGAAGTTCAATGCTGTCACCGAGTATACTGAGAAACTCCTTGAAAGCTGGAGTCTCTTCATTGTTCCCAAACAACTCTTCTTCAGACGTCTGAATTGGAAGAGGAGTATCAGTGACACAGAAGAGCATACACCCGAACACAAATGAAGCTTCGCTATCAATACAATCGCTTACCTGCCCAAATTGTTGGTAGATCACTCCAAATTTGAAGGTGTTGTTGACCTCATGTTCATCAAAAGCTACAATCAACTGAGATCCCTGTGCAACAACAAAACCGTTATTCATCGCTGTAGAAAACATGTTGTCGTACTCTCCAACATGTCCCTAGGGCAGCTTTAGTTGGCTCTTGTTGCGTCAGGCTGACATGCAAACTCTCACAGCCCCCAGCGAGACCAGCGCTCTCATCACAGCCTCTTGCGTACCAAAGCGCAGATGGTAAGTTTCACTCCCCGAGGCTCTGGCCAAAGGCAAGCTCCATCATAGACCTCCATGAGACTCACAGAATGATGATATCAATCCATGTCCATTTTTTTTTTTTTGGACCTCCCACCCTTTGGAATATTGCATTCACTGTGAATGGTGGATGTTGGCCTGGGAGGAGATTTATGAGGGATGTAATATGAAAAGGCTCTACCTGCACTTTCACCCTCCATTTAAGATGGAGGGCGTTGAAAGTTAATGAAGGTGCTGTATTTAGACGAATGAAAAGGCTGGTATGTACCTTGGGAGGTCTTTACACATTCATAATTCGATATGAAGTGTTAGAATAAAAACAATTTCCAGAATATTGGCCCATCTCATCTTATTCGATGGTTAGCTGCACAAGGTTGTGATGCAAGACTGGAATAAACTTACTCGAGGGTAAAGCACTGGGTTGAACTTTAATCCTGTGGCATCGTCACACAGAAGCTGAAACATACCAAAAACGTGAATGGAAATTCATTTTCTTTGTGTTTTGGATTAAAAATATTGAGCAACGTGTGTTTATCTTACCTTTGCAATCTGAGGTACACTGGGAAGCTGGTTAATTCCTGCTAAAGATATCCTATCATGGACTGTCTTGGTCCTTGACCTGCAATAGGATGACACAAATGCTTCTTAAAGAAAACTAGTAGGCACTAAATAATAATAATAATAATAATAATAATAATAATAATATTGTATAATAATAATAATAATAATATTGTATAGTAATAATAATATTGTATAATAATAATAATATTGTATAATAATAATAATAATAATAAATAACATATTAGCAAAGGATCTATAAGCCTTATACGTTTTTTTATTTTTTTTTTGTAAAGTAACGCCAATGACTATGATAAACATGTCCAAACTAAATTGGGAAGCTAATGATTATATTTTTACACATTTTCAGGCAACATATAAAGCATCTATGTCTAATTTTGCTCCACCCTCACAAAAAACAAAGAAAATAGAGAGTCAAAGCATTTGTTGGCCACAGTTTCATTGCTGCATAGTTTCATGCTACATGAAACCAATTTACTCAGCAATTCATCAACCTCGTCGAATTATAATAGTGCCACAGATACAGTGCGTCGCACACACCGACTACTCAAAACATGACCAGTAGCACAATATGATATCCAATAGAGGGGCTACAGCAAATATGACTTAATAATGTTCCATTTTGATCCACACTGTCAACCTTATCATGCCAAGAGCGAATATTGGACTGATGGAAAGCAAATCAAATATTAGACAGAAAGCAATATTATCCTAGTAAAGGCAGACTATTTGAATATGGCTCTTTGTGGTGGTCATTTTGCAGTGGCTGGTCAATGTGCTTTAATCCCAAAGAACGTCTGTACCTGAGCATGATGCGCAACAATTCTTGGCCCTCAACCTCCTCATGCTTCAGGGACATGATGAGGTTGCCTATGCTGCTGCCAGTGCAGTAGTAATTCATGTGCTCCTGCACAAAAGTGTGTTTACAACCACATGAGAAATTTGTTACAGTGTTGCATACATATGGCCTCACTTTCATAAACATAAACAGCTGATCCTGATATTGAAACTTGTCCTTGAACATTCCGAGAACAAACACTCACCTTGCCCAGAAAGTGTTTGCGATAGGCCTTGGCTGTGCTGTTGCACTCCAGACGGTAATTGTGTCCCTCACCAGGACTCATACCCTCTCCTCCATCCTCTTCTTCACAGAAACTGGACTCTGAAGAGGAAGGTGTGCCAGCTGGTGCCTCCACATCCTCAATCCAGTAGCCACCAAACTGTGGCAAGATTACCTGGGGATATGGGCCACCTTTCTCTAAGACCTTGGAATGGAAGCAGAACAACAACAAAAACAAATTCTGATCATGTTCTAATCTTCAGCCTCTTTACAACAAATACATTAAGTGAATGAGATACTCACATCTTCTATCCGTGGGTAGGGAATATAGTCATCCTGTGAAAAACACGGTGCACTTCCTCAAATTTCAACATAGACCAATGTGAAACACCAACACATAAGAAATGACGGCTCAAACAATGGTTATAAAAGCCTAAATGTGTAAGATTAAGCTGAGGTTCAAGCAATGATGTAAGAACTTAAAAACAGGTGGTTCAAGCAGTTTAAAGGTTGTTTGAGCCCTGCAGTTTTTTTGCGTAGTGTGGCACAATTGCAGGGCACGACCTCGAAATACTGCAGAGGCCCTTTTGACTCTGCAATAGCAGCAGCCAATGCAGATCGATACGCAGTTGGAGTTCCCGCAATTTATGATCAGTTAGATCAGGAGGCAATTGATTTTCTAATGTGAAAGCCTTGAGAGGTGACAAAGAGAGGACAAAGACACTGAGGAGGGACATTACAACACAAGCTGATGAGTGTGTGTGCGTCAGCTGACTGGTCACACCTTCCATTTTTTGGTCTCTTCAACTTTAGGGACCTGAATCCATTTGCAGCATGGGGACGGAAAAACACATTGGTCAAAAGCTAATTTGAAATAATACCAACATGGGATATCGAATAGCTTTATTAAGTTTGTAAGAGGATGTTCTTCAAAGTCTGTGTAATGTTCAAGAAGAGTTCTTAGGCTGAATTTACACAGCAAGTTGAAGTGCCCAGTTTCAATTGACAGCTGACTCCATTTCCACGAATACTTGTCGGCTAACTTTACACTGCTGGACACGTAAACAACCCGCATGCGCAGATACCCACATTGCATGTTGCATACCGTTTAACTGGCCTGGGCTGACTCACATCAGCAAACTCCAGTGGCCATCAACTGATAACACCTTCAACATACCATATTGACGCATCTATACGTTCCGTTTTACTTCAGATTTACCGTGGGTGCTTTTCAATGTGGTTACGTGTGTTGTTTGGGCAGATGTGATGTGACGTATCTTCAGTGTGCATTGAGAGGGTATATCCAATCTGTGCGTTTACACTGCAGTCACATCGGCACATCCAATACGCATCGGATTTTTATTCACACTTCGATGAGGTCTGATTCCCAATCTAAAGATATAATGTATGAGCCTACGGATTGGGCCATTTTATGTGAATATATACTTTTTACCCAAATTGTTCTATTGAAGGCAAAACAAACTAAGAAAAAACTATTTCTAATCATGTCACTTCAAACATGGAGTGTAAATCCGGCATTGTTCACACCATTATTCAAACAGGCAAATTGAAAGCACCTGCTGACTGATACTAATTAGTACATGCTCTTTATTGTATCAAGTATTGTTTTCTTATGAACATCTTACATGGACACTGTTAAAATAATAATTGTAATAATTGTTTCTTTTCGCTTTAATTGTATCAGAAATATTAATATATATATAAATATTATCCTTTTTTTGAATTATGTTTTTATTTTTGTAACTACACCTTCTTGCCCCAACTTACCCATTCCTCAGAGGAGTCAACTGATCTGCGGTGAATGTCAAACAAATTGCTGATAATTAACTCATCCACTACCAGCCAAGTAAAAAAAAAAAAAATCTTTAGCCGTCAACGGCAGTAGAATAAGTCAAACTTGATTTGATTTTTACAGTCATGCGGAGGGTTCTTCTGTACAAAAATATATTTTTCTTTGAGGTTTGTATAAATTTCCTGGAACCTAATTCTGTCCTGATTGTTGGTTCACTTCAGTTTTTTTCCGTTTACACACATGCTTCCAAGAATGGGTGTTACAATTCAACTAATCAGGACCAGCTGGTGGTTGCCTTCAATTAATAAAGATAGGCGTGAACAATTCTTGCAGTTTAAGAACTTTTCATGAAGCTAGCATGGACTTTTTTTTCTCTAATTTTATTTTATTTTATTTTTTGAAAAGATTAACAGTCTGAAACACAATGATGTGGTCACAGTTTTACTTTTCTATTTTATACAAGTACCGTATTTTCCGGGCTATAGGGCACTCTTTAAAGTCCCTAATCTTCCCCAAAACAAACAAAGCGCCTTGTAAAGCGACACGCCCATTATATGGACTAAGCATCACTCGCGACCATCAACCCTTTTACTCATTGGGCTGTTCGGAGTGCATGTTAGCACACCCTGCTGGACAAAGTCTGAGTCATCTACGCTTCTAATTGACCGTGACTTATACATTATGTGACTATGGTGTTTGGGTGATGGTGTAGGAGAAAGCTGGACAAAAGGGCAGCTGTCCACAATGTTGTAGTCTGTCTCATCATTTATGTTATTGAAAGCATGAAACGTCCCAGGTTTAGACAACAGACTGCAAAAAGCCCAAAGCACAACAGCACATCTCTCTAAACAGCCATGTGATTGGCTGAGTCTGAGTGGCTCCCAAGAAGCCATTGCGATAATCTTTTTGTGTTATTTTTCTTTTGGGTATATAGATGGCATGAGAGATAAATGTTTTGTGTTAATCTTATTTCTTTGTTTCATTGTTTGTTTGTATGCTGAGTTTTTTTTTTGGTTTTGATTTGAAACCGTGACTCTGAGGAGTGTGGTGACCAGGGAAGTCCCTCCCCTGACGTTGTCCAGGAGACTATTGCCAAGACACCTTTTATTGGTTAGAGTCATTGTTATTGGCAGTGATTCCCAATAGTTTGATGACATCTGTCATTGATACGGGGTGATACCTCTGGCAACAATCCCTTTGGGGATTCAGCTAGCGCGAGCAGCTGAGCTAGCGCGAGCAGCTGAGCTAGCGCGAGCAGGTGAGCTAGCGCGAGCAGGTGAGCTAGTGCGGGTGAGCTAGTGCGAGCGGGTGAGCTAGTGCAGGTGAGCTAGTGCGAGCGGGTGAGCTCGCGCGAGCAGCTGAGCTAGCGCCTTGTAGTGCGGCGCGCCTAGTATATGCATTAAATACGGAAATAGCACCCTCAACTGGTGTTGCGCCCTTTGATGCAGCGCGCCTTATGGCCGTAAAAATACGGTAGTTTGTTCAGATTTTTTTAGTTGGATGAAGACAAAGTGAGTCATGCATGCTAATGTTCTTTTCAACACACACAAGCACACATGCAGGTAGTACAGACACTTAGTCATCCTCTCACACTCAGCGCAGAATCCAGCTAAATCCAGATAAATGTTTCTTTCAGCATTTGACAATCCATTCAGTCTTGTTGTGACACAGCAGCACAAAGCCATATCAACCTTTCAATCAAGTGTGTGTGTACTGTGTACGTGTTTGCAATCAATCTACGGTACGGTATTTTTGGTTGCCGAAAAAAATAAACAAATCTGTCTTGAGAAATTCAATCTTGACCTGATATGGCCTCTTAATTTGAAAAGTCAAAGAGGTCTTTGTAAATGCAGGGTTGATGATATATCTCATATATTGTGTCACATCAATTTGTACAGTCATCTGTTGTGGCTGGTATGTGTATATGGATGAATACATTATTATATGAAATGCCAATCTGACAGTTTGCTGAGAGGAACATTTTGTCTAGATGAGCACAAAGTGAGTTCTGAAAGCAGGCACTTCACCATGCATCAAACATACATTTGCTTGCATGCCAGTAATAGTGTTTATGTGTCTGTGTGCATATTGACAGCACAGCAGTTACAGTCACAGCGAAGCTATTGTCCACAATAGAAAACTGATCACAAAGGCGCGCTTAAGAGGATTCAATTTTCTTTCACAGACAGACATAGAGGAGGGAGGAAGAGGTGAAACGTGGGGGAATAAAAAAGGGAAAAAAAATAAACGAGGTCCAAAAACATGACCTTCAATCAGCACCATCTTTCAAAGCGACAAAGTAGACTTTAAACACACAGTTCTCATTGCTGGCTTTTTAGTGGCAGAGCCCAAGAACAGATCGATGCAAGGCAAGGTTCAGAGAAGATGGATGAGGGCCACAATTTCTGGGGTGTAACGGACAACAGTATTTGATCATTCGGCTGCATTGATTGGCTATCATTCTCCGACTGTGCTTTCTAAATGTCTTACTCACGACGTCCTCACTAGCGCATCTCTAAGCGATGCTTTGAAAGTGCGATGCGTGCCTTTTCTACTTCACATAACCATATTGGGCGAGCAAGCAGCTTGTTCACTAAAATATTCGAAAGCGGCATGAGACATAAGAGAGTAATTTCTACAAACTATTTATCAAAGACAAAAACAATGATAATTAGAATGACACTCACTGCTTTGCGGAGGTTCAAATGTTGGCAGTAAAAAAAAAATGTGGGCCCCCATATTTGTCTGAGACGATTATGTCTACTTTCTAAAAGAATATCTTTAAGATTAAATTTGTAGAGTAGCTCAAAACATGGAATTTTATTTCCTTTCAGAATTGGGTTCGCTGTATATTGTCCATGTGAGAAATACAATACATTTACCTTAATATACGGTAAGTTTCATATTCATATTCGGTTTCATAAAATGAATGACTATTTGAAACATCAGTCAGTGCTTCAGCCTTTAAACATCACATCTAAAAGAGCCTGCAAAATTCTTTTGACCACTTCTTCCAATCTCCTTCAGTATATTTTTCACCATCTCGCTTCTCCTTGCCCTCTCCTTTTTTTTTATACCCCCATCTGAGTTCACACTTTTCAGAGCGTTTGCCCTTGGGAGTCGATGGAGTGAACAAAGGGGTCACAGAATGGGAAGGGTGGCTGAATCAATAATTTCCATAAAAAAGAATGAGAAGATATCTGGTAGCATTGCGCTTTGCTTCTTGCATGCTAACTGTCCAATAAAAGCTAACGACTGCACCCATATGGTTGCATATAAACCAAATTACTCGTCCATAAATGTAAGATAAAAAAAAAAAACGAATCAGGAAAATTTAGGCCTTGATTTCAAACATTGTCTGATTCATTTATTTATATGGATATGTGTCCCAATACCTTGGTGCAATTTGTTGCGGTTAAGAAATGAGGCCAGATGTACAAGACAAGATTACAATGCTTTGATCTCATACCTGCATCCTCTCCAGCATATCGAAGAATTCTGCAGACTGGAAAAAAACAAAATTAAAAACTGACAGTGGACCATCACCATTTAACAGGAGTTTGGTATCTTGACATCATAGACCAACTCAAAGTTTTGCATTTTTACACCTTACTGTACATTCACAAGATGAGCTGTGCTGACAGCAGTGCTTTGTTTGCCACTCAAGTTCAGAGTGTTTTTTCAGTTTTAGTGAGTCAAAAGGGTAGCGCCCTTTTCTCACACCCATGTACACACAGTGTGATAAGCAATCACTTCCTCAGAGAGGAACATAAACAAGTTCATATGTGCTTTCACAAATGCATTTACAGATCCTGCTCCCAGGGGTTCCCACCTTCTCACATAATCAAGCTGTGAGAGTGAATATGGCCTGCGCACTGGTGCTTGTGCAGGTGCTGGCATATGCGCGTGGAGAACACACTGCTGCACAATCAAAATTGAAATTATGGGGACGCAAATTAAATGTGCGCAAGAGCAATTCTATTTTCTTATAGAACAAAATTAAAATATTTCTCGATAGTGAACCTTTAACGCAGCAGTCGCAGCCTGCTTTTGAGCCACCCTACCACACTTCATACTTTGAAATACAGAAGCATGTGACAGTAAAATAAGTCATACCCTCAAACTGTTTAGCTCCTCAAAGGACCGAAATGTCTTTCAAGACATTTTACAACCATGTGAGGGATTCCAGCCATAAAAACCAGTAGATTACAACATTTTGAGAGTACGAATAAAAACCAGTGTTACCTGAAATTACTTTTGATGAAAACTCATAAATCTACCATCACTCTCTCAACCTTCAAGTAGCAGATACTCCTGCCAGGCTTATCAAAGGGTTAATATTAACAGGATACACAGGATTGAGTTGGGACTCAGCATATTATCACAGTAAAACCGCACCACAAATCATCTACTTGGCAAACCCCCCCACAAAACATCGATATTCACACCTGCAGTATCTGCAAGACATACCTGGACAAAGTACGGCCCAGGGCCCACATCCTGCCCGCCTGCCACAGTTTCTAATTGGCCCTCACAGTGACCATGAAGTCAAAGTAAAACATAAAATATGCGGTTCTTTTATTTAGAAATTTCATTTTTATTTTTAACTGCACACACGTGGACACTAGTACAATCATGGTAGAAAGCAAGAGCTAAGACTTGCGTTTGCAGTTTTGTCAATTTAGTGCCACAGTGGTCCTAGCCTTCCTGTGTTCTCCCCATGCCTGTGCGAGTTCTCTGGGTACTCGCATTTCCTCCCACATTGCAAAGACACGCATGGTAGAATAATGGAACACTCTAAATTGGCCCTAGATGTGATTGTGAGCACGAGTGGTTGCCCAAAGACGGCTGGGATAGGCTCCAGCATGCCCGTTGACTCTTGTGAGGAAAAGCGGCACAGATAATGGGTGGCTGGATGATTTTTTATTTCCGAATTGGAACCACATATAGCATAGCTACATATTTGTGGAAACAAGACATTATCATTTTTCTAAATACATAAAAAATAACATGGATAAACTTGAGGTTAGCGTGTTGTCTTGGCCCTCTGCAAGCGTTACAGTTTCTAATGTGGACCCATTGCAAAATTAATTGCTCACCCCTGCCCTAAGATGTTGTCCAAGGCAGGATTCGACAACATAGTTTGGCTGCGGGCCAAATTTTTCTCCCTAGAATTCGATCACGGGCAAATATGAGATTTTCATTTTATCAGGCAAACTCTTCTTTTCCAACAACAAAAACCTTATTCTCAGTAGAAATGTAACAATATCAAAATGTTGATGTTTGGTTTTATCGCAGTATTGCTGGGACAGTATGATATTTATTGAGATATTGTGTGAAAGATCACGGTACCGCAGTAAGCCTCTCTGTTCTGCATGAAGCCAGACTGTATTGCAAGAAGTTTCACGGTACACAGCCTGTGCGTTTTACCGCTGCTTCTTTAATTTACTGTGAACTTCTGTCCCACTCCATCGCATGTTTACATTCCCCTAGCTCCTAAATGACATTCTTGCTGCAGAAATAATTATGCTATACTCACACTAACACAGCTAAAACTGTCTGTTCATCAATTTGACAATATTTGTTATATATTTCTCATTATATTAATATAACATTAGAATTGCTATACTGTCTGCTATCAGTGATTCAGTCTAAAAAAAGTCACAAACACAGGAGCATTATTAATAAAGGCAACACAGGTAAACGGATAACGTATTTAACTAACTGTTGGAGTTATCCAGTACAATTAAAGATATTCTCAAGTATGCACCAATTTGAGACAGGAGATAAAGCAAACAGCCGCAGCTTGTCTTTTGCAACAGGGGAGACAGATCGCTTTCAGCGCATCGAGGTCATCCAACGTTCTGCCTCCCCTCTGTGCCTTTTATTACGATAAAAGAGGCGGTTACAAGTGAAACCAATACCGTAAATGGAGTGGTTAAAATGTGTGCAATGGTGAATAAGTTGGTGTCTGAGTTTGCGGGCGTAACGCAAAGCAGTTTACAGCAAGCAATGTGTTTTTATATAAAAATATATGTACAATAAAATATTATTATTCCATCACTAACATTCTTAGTTTCTTTTTCTGTCCTTCCTGATACACTTAAGGCAAGGCAAGGCAGTTTTATTTATATATCACGTTTCATACACAAGGCAACTCAATGTGCTTAAAAGCGCTGGTCCAACAACGGCCACCGTTCCCGGCCAGACGACGGCTCATCATGGACACATACTCCGGCGTCAGTAACGCGTCTCATCGATCGATTGCTAAGCAACGCTAAGACAGCGGTAGCCTAGGAGGGACCAAGGGACGCTAAATGCGTTCAGTGTGCCCATAATCAACGTCTCCTTGAATTCACCTTAGTTTGCTTTTTTTAATTGGAACATTAATGTACGCTCCTTAAGTAAATCAATTGCCGCGCACACCGGCTTTGGTTCATAATTCGTGGGCATAATGTCTTGTTTGTCAGTCTGCCAATCATCATTGTATTTCCTCTGATGTGGTCACATTGTCACTTGGGTTTTGCAGCCAATACAAAACACGGAAGTGGCGCATTTCCAAGCGATATGTAAAAAAAAAAAATTCTATTTTCAGCAAAACAGCTCAATATTTTTCAGCGAAACAAGACCACAACGATAGTAAGGCATTGTTCATCAACATCATCTGCAGGGCCAGATATATTTGGCAGCAGGCCAATTGCGGCCTGTGGGCCGACTGTTGCTGACCCCTGTTCTAAGGGATCATGTTCGAGGAGGAGTAGCTAACGTAGGTACTAACTAACAGGAAACAGCAGTCTGATGGAAAATTCCAATCGAGGTCCGACAGGTTGGCGAGTCGGGTTGACACTGTTGTTTTCGACCAAAAGCATTTTCCTACATCCACAGCATTCTGATCTGTATGCAACCTTCACAAAAATACCACATCCAAATTTATCATCTTTGCATTACCATTGACTAGCCGCAGAAACCAAGCACACTGGCTGGGCTCATCCATGTGTCTCCAGTGTAGTGGCATGTCAGACTCACGACTAGAGCCAGAGCCTCAACTGTGTTCATGTTATATACCTCACTCAGAGAGACTGCTTTGAAAGAGTCCCACGTTAATGGAAGTGAATCAAGTAGAAATATAAATATGCGTGTATAACAGCATGTTGCTTTAGTTGTTTGTAACTGCGAACCATCTTGTTGAATATTTCACATTCCAATCAACTAACACAAGGGTAAACCAAAAAACAAGATAATCTTAAACCTTTTGTTGAGTTCTTTCCAATAATCGAGTACCTGGTTTCTCTGAATCCGAAACGGGGAAAACCTCAAAGGCAGCAGCTAAAACATGCCATGTCATTTGTTTGGCTCCATCGCACAGTTGCTGTCTCTTGCCCATGTTTAATCCCAGTCTAATTTGATAAAGTCTATGCTTTAAACAGGATAGTCAAGTCTGGCAGTTGACTAAGGCTTGCCAAAACATAAAACAGGTTGTACCAGTGTGCATTTTTCTCCCGAAAACACATGCAGGTGAGCACACAGTGTAGCTTCCCCTTAGCATGTCATCTGAACATAAATGTGACCAACTGTCAGTCACTATAGCAGCGCCGAGCATAAGTGGGGTTGATAAGTAATGCATGATGCATCTTGTAGATACTGAAATCAAAACATTATTAGACGCATTTTTCATGACAACACCATTATTAAATTACAGGTTTCTGGTCAGGTCACTGCTATTATTTGGCAGGTTGGGTTGGGTCACGTGTGGCTTGCAGGATGTGCGATTTAATAAATCTGTATTTGTTCTCTATGTAAATTCTCCATATTTCAGTCAATTTCAAGCTAAGACAGTTGCACATTTAACACCATGAAGGCAGCCTGGAGTTCAAAAATTCATCCAGCCATCTTTTGTTTGTTTGAGGCCATGAGAATAATTCATTTTTCACTCCTGCTCCTGTTTTTCACACTATTTCTATCAACAATTACAGCTTTGTTCAAGGTGACATACTGTCTAGGGATAGGTGCGTTTCTGTGGATACTGTTTCTTTTTGTATTATTCTGCAAATCTGGTTTAAAAAAAAAAATCAGGAAAATTGAATGAAATGATTAATAAAACATCACACCCAAAATAATTTCCTAGAAAGCATGTGATACCCTGCGGCATTTCAATTGGCTTGTGTTTTTTTTTTTTCTTTACCTGCAAAATGCTGAATCACGCAGAAATGGAACTTCACATGTACAATGTCACAATCCCATTGGCCAAAACAATGAATTATTAATCCTTCTCACATGGGTGAATCGATTGCAATCAATCTTTTCCTAACATGTTGAAGCATGAGAAAACACTGATCAAAGAGTGACAAAAAGAACTGCAATAGGCATACATGGGTGTTCTTCAAAAAAATAAATAAATAAAAAACCCTAAAGGAACCTAACATTTATGAGTAGGACTGAAACAAAAAACCTCACTGATGGGGTTGACAATTCCTGTCCTGTAATAATCGGAACTTCAATATAATCATGCACGCTGTGACATCTTAAATGTTTGCCGTCACAATTCATCAACAACACTGAAATTCTTCTTTCACACTGAGACGCTGGATCAATAGGAGTAAAAAAGAATGGATTTTCAATATGTCTTGTGGGTTAAGATGTCAATGGGAAGGGAAGTACTTTCATTTTTTGCTAAAATGTGTGTGCACGCATCCTACCTTCATGCTGGGGGGAGCGGTGCGGGGCGGAGATGGGGGACATTCTCCTAGAGGGACGTTTGAGATGTTCAATAGTTCTTGTTTCCTGGAGAGAGGTTGAAACAAAAGTCAATTCATTGATGTTTATTACAAAGTAAATGCAAATTTATGACCAAGTAAATGCGAAGTAGCATAGTGGATACACAGAAATATGATTAATTTCTTGCAAGGCCATGCACCACAACTCTTCAAAGTTGTTTTGTGCAATTGTACTCCTGTACACACTTAACCAAATACACGCAAACGCGCACATGAACACACAAGACACATATGTATTAAAAGAAAAAAAAAATCCAGCCTAGAAAGCCATAAAATGCTGTTGGCCAAAAAATTACAGCACTCTAAAAAAAAAACACATAAAAAGCATTTTTATTTATTCATCTCATTCAAGTCAGGTAGGTGTCAACAAACGCACGCTTTCCGTTGAGATGGTAACTACCTGCTTATTTATCGTTCCATCTGTATTCTTTTTTTATTTGAATTCCTCACCCAGAGGGCCAACCTGTATTTTCTTTCATGTTTACACTTACACATGCATGGGTCTGCGAGGGCTGAACGATTTTAGGAGAAAAATTGTTTTCCGATTTTTCTGACAGATATTGTGGTTTTCATTTCATTTGCGTTTTTCTTCACCATCTACAGTGACATTTGCAAACATGGCAGAAAATGCCATCGTGCCAATAAAACAATAAAAGTAAAAATGCAAGGAAGGAAAAACTTATTGTAAGGGAGGGAGTCAGTGTTAAAAATGGTTCAAGTAAGGCAAGACCCAATGTACTACGTGCCGTCAAGTAAATGTTTGTATTTGTGTAATGGTGTATATGAAAATGCATTTTTTAAACCCCAAAACGTTTTACATTTTGCACCATTGTACACTTTCTTTGTGCATAAATGAAAACTAATATATACAAATATATAATATAATTTTGAGACCTATTATTTTGTAGATACCAAAACTCAGTACACTCTGACGAAAAATAGAGCAAATAACATTGATGAGATTTTAAATATTTAGTATACGTTTGACATTGAGCTCTTCGTCATGATGATGTCAGCCGTTTATATGTTCCGGTTATGTTTGTTTGGTTTTTTTTTGCATCCTTTTCAGCGTTTCCTCCCTACTCAGCCTGCCTAGTCCCACCATCAACTGCAGAGGAGTCCTCTTGCCTCTCTTGGGTTGAGTTTTTTTCTGATTGAAATAGTTTGCTCCATTCAATATATATGTGAAAGCTGAAAAGCTTTCCCCGGGCAGGCTCATTTTTCTTAGCTTAACAAAATGGTTGCTAGGAGATGTAATAAATAAAACTGTCAATCATTTTCTGCTACCATGGATAGTTTGATCTTGAAAGACAACTGGTTTTGCTGACAAGATTTTTTGTCTGTGGACAGATGTGGTGACTTCTGTTTAAGAACAAAAAGATTGTACATGATGTATGTATGTAAGAGTGGGGTCACTCATAACTGGCAAGTCTGTGTGACAAGCTTTAATATATTAATGAGTACAAGTTATGGAAGACTGTCTGGGGCTTCATGGTAATGGCACCATGGAAAACAGGTCCTTGGTGAGGGACTAGACAAAGCACGGATAACATAACCCTTAGGATGACAACAATGCACCACAATTTCTCTTGCCCTGACATGGGTCACCGGGTTCCAACCATCTCTGGAGCCAGACCAGGAGGTGGGGCTCGATGGCAGGGACCTGGTGATAGGGTGATCTGCGAGCTGGGCGGCGGCCAAAAGGTGGAAACCTGGACGGTCCAATCATCGTCTACATTAACTAGCTCTTGGGACATGGAATGTCACCTCTCTGGCAGGGAAGGCGCCCTAGCTAGTGTGCGAGAAAAAAAAAAAGAATGATCTGCTCCCCAGAAGGACTCCATCGTTAAGATGTCAACTCTTCATTGGTCTGTCGTGGCGAAGAAGCTGAACCGAAAGATGAAGCACTCGAATTACCGGTCTATCTACGTTTCAACCCTCACCTATGGTCACAACCTGTGGGTCCTGCCTAAACAAACAATCTCCCGGATACAAGCAGCCGAGATGAGTTTCCTCCGCAGGGTGTCTAGGATCTCCCTTAGAGATCAAATGAGAATCTTGGTCACCCGCGAGGGACTCAACTTTAAGCCGCTCTTCCACCGCATTGAGACTAGCCAGATGAGGTGACTCAGGCATTTGGTTAGACTGCCTTCTGGACGCCTCCCTGCTGAGGAATGTCCCATGAGCAGAAATTCATCAAAATATTCAGTCACATTCAGGGCTTTAGTGCAGAACATCCTTGAGATGTTGAAATTGTCCTTGACACTACATATCATCCCATTGAACACTTCTAAGGCATTACTCTGTAGAAAATGTGCATCTGTTAAGTGGCTAAATGAGACGCCAAACTATGGGCAGAAAAAAAAATCTATGGTCAAATTAACACACAGCTAACATAATATGGCATATCTTATGATCAGTTAAGGTTGCAGTGGGGACAACTGAACATCTTATATCATCTGGTCTTGAGAGAAAAAAAATGTGCTCTAAAAACTTTGCTTTAGTACTCTCTCTGTTAACTAAACATACAGTCACTGTAATTCACAAGATGTAGTTACAGTTCTGGTGCGCATGGCCCAAGAACAGCATCATGTGACTGAGCAGTACAGTCAGGTTTCACAAATAATTTAATGTAATGGACTACAAAAACTTTAAAAAAAAAAAGGTTTATTGAGACAGTTATATTTTAATGATGCTGGGAAAAAAAGTGCAGGTCCTGTTTTTATGACAGAGACTTTGGAACAAATGAGCAGTGAACATCCTTGCGTATGAGGGTTGAAAAAGCCATCTCAATAGTGCAATTGTGTTTATGATCCACGTTTTACCATTCCCGCTTTAATTCTTGGAGCAGCTGGCGACTTCTTGCCTGATTTACTAAAGGCTGACAAATGTGGAAGCACATCTAGTCAACGTGCACACCCAGGATTCCGTCTGCCAATTGAGTAAAATTGGCACGTGATTCATTTTGCGTCACTGGGATGCGTGAGACAGATTGTGGTGAAACATTTTTCATCTTTAGATACTCCATCTGAAAGGTAGTTGTAAACCGGCACGATTACTGTCGTTGTTTTGTCACGGTGGAGGCATTGGCATAATGATAGGCAGTTGAGTGAACAGATCTTTAAAATGCCTGTAAACATTTTTGAATGCCAGAAGCAATATCATCGCCCATTCCTGAATGCAATTTTCTAGCTAAGAGAACATGTAAAGCCATTTCCAAGGATTCAATACCAATGACAAAACTCATTGAATGCTGCCTTTCCTTGTGTCTGAGTCATTTCAGCGTAAGGTAAATCAACCCAAATTAACGATGCATCAGCCTACAGTCGTACTTAACTTGTACCCTCCTTTGCAATGGGAAGCAAACGCATTTTTTAAGGTGCAAGTGTATTGTGATTCCCCCCAAAAAGTCACATCAAATGTTATGGAGAAATCTCCCGGGTTATTTTGTCTCTTCCACTGACACTTCCATTTCCATCACGTGAAACTTCAATTTGCACTTGTGATACGTCACCATATTTTCTAAAGCACCACCGTGGGTGGTCTGCCCTACTTTCACACTGGTTGCCAATTTCACAGCAATCTTAGTAGACCATGCGCAATATGGCCACCAAGAGTGCACAAAACCTGTTGAAGTAAACACGCCCGACATTTTGGCATCTGGGTTAATCTGGTTATTTGACAGCACAATGTCAAGTTAACCAAAGTAATTATAATGTTCAAATTACAATTGTATTTCTTATCCCACAATAGATTACAACTGTAAAAACAAAAAAGGCTATTGACAGTTATTTTCCACAGGCATTAAAGTGAAATATGTGTCTTTATGTGGCGTTTTCTCATATGATGGTTTATGCCTCACTCGCCCTTAGTGTTCAAAGTGGGACTTGGAAACCAATTAGTTCTAAAGAACAGTTCGTAAACCTTTGACCTGTAAAAATGATTTGCTAGTTCAGTAACAACTATGGCAGGGTAGCTTTGGAAAAGATGATCGCCTCCTGTCCTTGACATTTGGACTTTCACTGATGAAATAACAAATATCTCAGACATACTGACAGCAGGCTAAGGGAGCAATAACAAACAATTTGTGAGGGAGAGAACAATTGACATCAAGTCGGGTACACACATGCGTTTTAACATTTTAATCGTATTTTTAAATGTAAGTGAATCCAAATGTGAGGAGGAAAAAAAACTGTTAACCTGATGATTTGTGATTGTAAATATTCAATAGGTTTAATGTCTGATTTTTGGCGCCAAGATGAATAAATAAAAATCACTCTCAACTCACTTCCCACCACATGACAATCGGTTGGGATAATCTTTTAGAAACGTCTGATAAACTGACCGTTGCTGATTTCAATTGTAAGAGATTAATCAGGCTCAAATTATGCCTGATTATTTGTTTGTATGTACCACACTAAGTAAGCAAGACAAGAATAGTCAGTGGTGGGAAATAACATTGTGCAAATGCAAATCATTTGTTACGGTACGATATTGCTCAGTTATCTGTTCTTTACAAAAGCATTGACTTTTTATGATGACCTTTTACTTTAGTAATTTGATGTATATCATTTAGGAAATGATGGTAAGGGTGAGTAACAGGTAGAATCAATGTTGGATCAAAGCCGAAAGCTAGGTTATGAAATATAAAAAAAAGGGAAATGTTAAAGAAAAGGCATGCCGACACAACAATGACCTTGTAAAACAGAAATATTTGTGCCTCTTAGTGTTGGCTCTGTAAATGGTGATTAACATTCAAAGTCAAGCTGCAAATTTAAGTAAACCCCTGCCAGCAATTCTAAATGAAATATTCATTCATCCACTTTCTTTTAAGCAGTTTAGGTCATAAGCTACCATAGATCAGTTGTCAGTTGTCCCCATTCTACAAATTTATACCAGCCGTAGCTAAAATTCCAACTTTAAAAAGATAATAATGTTTAACTATGAGCGACACCCATAGAGGGGTATTCATGTACCTGTAATTGTTGTGAGTACACTACTTACGTTTTTCAGTCTCGTTTACATTATACTTCCTTCTAAGTGCCGCTGTGTGTATCATGTCATTTCTGTGACTAAGGCTATGTTCACATTTCAGGTCAATTCTGATATTTTTGCCCATATGTGACATAGATCAGATTTTTTTTTTTTTCATACACTGTGAACAGCAAAATTTTGACTTTTTGTCAAATTTGACCTAAGCCTCTTTTGTATGTGGCTATAAATTTGAAATGCTGTATATCCGACACGTCTCTAGTATGGGTATTGAAGTTGTACCTATCTGACCTATATGTCATCAAAAGCCAAATATGCACTCTGCGAGGGTGAGGGAGAGGCTTGGGAGACTACCCATAATCATATGCTCATACTATAACACCTGTACTGTTACTTGCTTGTGACTGCAACAGGATTAAAGCTGCTAAACCACTTCTTCACTCTACTCTCAGTTGTGTCGCGAACGTGGCATACTTACAGTTGAATCAATCACCTAAACAGTCCAATTCTAACCTTTCCAACAAGTATGTTTTTTCATGAGGTGGTCAGTTTTGGAGGTCTACAGAATTACTGCATCACACTCTGTATTTCTGTTACTTCCCCCCAGCTATTTATGAACACATGATGATCAGGAGATAGGGCCACACTGACAATGTGGGGATGAAGTAGGAGCAAATTGACTTAAATTAAGGACATAGAATCAGAGTGTGAACCGTGACCATGAAGTTTGTCCTTTGGGCTTTAGCCGTGCTTCTGTTTCCATTTGGATCTAATATCTCTCATGAAGCTTGATAAGAAGCCTGATCCTGATGCTGACTGGCCAATTAGGCAACTGGTAGTTCTTCTAATTGGTTCATAAAAGCATAAGAGAAGGAAATGGAAAGCAATGAGGACTGTTTCCAGATTGTGTGCGAGTGTGTGTGTGTGTGTGAGAAACCACGTATCAGACATGACAGCTGCAGCTCCGATCAGCAGGTGCCTGTTACGAAATATAAATCTAACACCGTCAGACAGACTTAACAACTGTGAATGACATAAAATGTAGTCATTTAAATTTAATTAAATTTTATCAGACACAATTCAAAATTAACATCATTTGCCTATTTTCTGTATCACCTATCCTCACTCGGACGACGGGCGTGCATGAGCCTATCTAGCTGTTATTGGGCAATCAATTACATTTTTTAATTTAAAAAAATAAATAAAAGAGCAATCGGATAGTTTGAGGCCAGATCTTCCATCTTTTAAGGCTACTTGTACCACAACTGCCGGGTTAATTCAGATTCATTAGTTCACTCACAGATTTTTCATTCCACTGTACATAGGACCAAACAGCACCATTTTGTGAAGGGTTCTGTCGCCTCGCCCCTCTTGCGCCCTTGTTCCGCTTTTTAGCTGAGCCTGCATCGATCGGACTAGTCAAATCATATTACCCACAATTCATTGTGGATTTGAACATAATT